>NW_007087004.1:0-1486 GCF_000164805.1 Carlito syrichta
GTTGGGTGGATGGGTGGGTGGATGGATAGGTGGATAGATGGGTGGATGGATGGATGGATGGATGGATGGATGGATGGATGGAGGGTGGGATGGGTGGGTTGGCAGAGGGATGTATAAATATACATATGGATGGATGGGATGTGTGGATAAGTGGAGGAATGAAGGGACGGGTGAATGGATGGATGGATGAGGGAGAGAAGGATGGATGATGCAGGCTCCAGAGAGGTCCACAGTTCCTCAGAGGTGCTGGAGGTCATCAGGGGTTCAGGAGAGGCCAAGTGGCTCCCCTTGGATCCATTCAAATCTCGGTCCTATGGGTTTCCTTTGGAAGGAAAGCAGTTCCATGGCTAAAAGTAAACCCAAAGTCTCTGCTCTAGTCTAACCTCCACAACCCATGAGTGAAGGAATGGAGGCCCAGGGAGGAGAGGGGCCTGGCCAGGGTCCCACAGCCTGAGACCAGCCCCACAGCTTCTGCTTCCAGCCCCAGGGCGTCTCCTCTGCGACCCTGCCTTCCAGGGTCGGGTGGAGGCTCCCAGCTCCTCCTCTGCCTCTTCCAGGGGAAGGGGAAGTTCCTGGCCATCCTGAACAAGTACATGGAGATCCACGGCACCGTGTACTATGAGAGCCAGCGGCCCCCAGAGGTGCCAGCCTTCGTGAAGAACCACGGCCTCTTGCCGCAGCCCGAGTTCCAGCAGCTGCTGCGCAAGGCCAAGGTGAGCCCCCCCGTTGCACCGTCCTCACCCCTGCCCGACCACAGACACCAAGGAGGTCACCCCACAGGCCCGCCAGGCCTGCCGCCGCCACTGAGGCCCCTTCCCTGTGTAGGCATAGCCCAGCCTGCTCTGCTGCCCTGAGCCCATGTCTGGTTCTCTTGTGGCCCTGCCAGAGATCAGGGGCAGAGGTGGGGGTGCCCACCAGGCAGGGGAGTCCTCACAGGGAAAGGGGCCTAGGCAGGGCCAGCGGAGCCACGGGTCGGTGACGGGGAAGAGGAGTCGGGCTGCCCGCCTGCCCCCTTGCAGTACCAGCCCAGCCCAGAGCCACTGATGGGGTGAGCAGGCAGGCAGAGAGAGGGGTCCTGGCTGGAGTCCATTGGCCACTAGTCCTGACTGATGGCTTCTGGGGGTCTCTGAGCTGTACGCCTAGACATAATCCTGTTGCTGGGGCCCTGCACTATCAGCTGAGACTGGAGGGTCTCCCGTCTCAGCTTCCAGGTCCTAGCCTGATCTCATCACGGCCTCTTTCTTCAGGCCTCTTGGAGGTGTGTGTGTATTGGGAGCAGGGCAAGGGCAGCTCTTGTGCAGTGAACCGCCTGATCAACCTCACACAGAGGCTCTGGATTCAGAATCATTTATTAAGCACCTTCCTGGGGCCAGTCCTGTGAGCACGCCTAGCACCAGTTAGGCGCTGAATGAATGCTTTTTTTTTTTTGAGTTGGAGTCTCACTCTGTCGCTCAGACTGGAGTGCAGTGGCCGCTCCCGGCCACCA
>NW_007087004.1:1763-17251 GCF_000164805.1 Carlito syrichta
CCCGGCTGCCTCCTACGAAGTCCTGGCACCTAACCTTGTCCCCGGCATCTGGGACTCCGGGGCTGTGCCGGCCCGGCCTCCCCTGATCGCTGTGCCTCCTTGCCTCCACAGCTCTTCATAGGGTTTGGCTTCCCCTATGAGGGCCCCGCCCCGCTGGAGGCCATCGCCAACGGCTGCGTCTTCCTGCAGTCCCGTTTCAGCCCCCCCCACAGCTCCCTCAACCACGAGTTCTTCCGTGGCAAACCCACCTCCAGAGAGGTGAGTGGAAGCACCTGGCCCCAGCTCAGAGCGCCTGGGACGGAGACCCTTGTAGTTCCGGGAAGAGGGAGACCGGGGCCCAGGGCCAAGGGGCAGATGGGACATACGGGTGGGGCTGGCAGGCATGAGGAGAAGCTGCCCATCTCTGTGCCCTGGCCAGGTGTTCTCCCAGCACCCCTACGCGGAGAACTTCATTGGCAAGCCCCACGTGTGGACTGTGGACTACAACAACTCGGAGGAGTTTGAAGCAGCCATTAAGGCCATCATGAGAACTCAGGTGAGAACAGTGAGGACGCCGCCCACCCACACCGTGGGTCTTCGTTATGATTAGAAAATGGTGCCCCTCTGGGCAAATTCAGACTTGCAAGCCTGGGTTGGCGAAGCAGTCATGCCTTCCCTGGTCAGGGCATGTGGACTGGAGGGTGGAACAGCGGTCCTCCTCACTGACTCAGGTGTGCAAGTGCAGAGATTGCCTTTGTGCGGCAAGCAACCTGCACAACTTTACGTGGCAGCCGTGGTCCTGGAATCATTTATTGAGCCTCTTCAAGGGCCAGGTGCTAAGTGTTTCCAGGATGAATGTGTGAAGGTTCTTTGAACTCTGCCGCAGGTTTGGGTCTGCAGCCTTTCAGCAGCACATCTCAAACTATAATGTGCCCACAGGTCACCTGGGGATCTTGTTAAAAATGCAACTAATCTCCTGCATTTCTAGAGGCCTGGGTGGTACCCATGGTACTGTCTCCTGGGAGCCACACTTGGAGGAGAAGGGATAGAACACCTGGGTCTTCTTAGAGAGTGTGTGAGGGTGCCTGTGTGTGGCTTGGGTGAGAGTGCGGGGGCATTTGTGCTTGATAAATCTTATCTCTAGGGCCAGCTATGGTGGCTCACACATGTAATCCCAGCACTTTGGGAAGCTGAGGCAGGAAGATTGCTTGAGCCCAAGGGGTCCAGATTGGCCTAGGCAACATAGTGAGACCTCCTCTCTACAAAAAAAAAAAAAAAAAATTAGCTGGGTATGGTGGGGTGCACCTGTAGCTGCTCGGGAGGCTGAGGTGGGAGGATCACCTGAACCCAGGTGATTGAGACTGCAGCGGGTACCTCTGTGGCTTTTGATCGCACTTTGGGCTCTGCTGGCTCCTTCATTCTGGGAAGCGTCAGACCCGGTGGATGGCGCTCCTCTCGCCGCCATCCTTCTGGACCCACGTTCTGCTGTCGCTCAGAACCAGGCTGAGCTGAAATAACCACCCCTACCCGGTGGCCCCTTTCCAGCCCAGGACCACCCTCGTGGAGAGTGCCCTTCCGGAGGGGTGTGCTTGGGGCGAACCTGTGGGTCTGTGGCAGACCCTTGATTGCAGCAGGGATCACCACACACGAGTGACACGAGAGAGAGGCAGGCCCAGGGAGGAAAAGCAGCTGCGTCCCATGACTGCCACCTGGGGAGCTCCAGAGCAGGGGCTGGCAGGGATAAGACTTTACAGGGTCTCGAGGGCTTCGCTTTGGACCTAGAGTCCTGCCTGCTTGTCCTGACTCCTGGAGCAGGGATGCGTTTTTTTAAAAAACACCTGACTGGGCGTGGCGGCTCATGTCTGTGTAATCCCAGCACTGTGGGAAGCCGAGGCAGGAGGATCTCTTCAGCCCAAGTATTCAAGACTGGCCTGGGCAACATTGTGAAACCTCGTCTCCACAAGAAATGAAAAAATTAGCCAAGTGTGGTGGCGTCCGCCTGGAATCCCAAATACTCAGGAGGCTGAAACAGGAGGCTCATGAGCCGTGATTGTACCACTGCACTCCAGCCTGGGAGACAGAATGAGACCCCACTCAAAAGAAAAACACTCCCCTGCATTCAGAGTATCAGGACCCCGAGCCTTAGCCTATCCCCTCCACAAATGGCCCAGAAAGTCCCTCCTCTACTGACAGAGACATCCTCGTCCTCACATCCTTCTGCCTGGGTGTATTTTTCTAATGAGGGCGCCAAGAAGAATATTGCTGGGTGGCAGCATCTTTAGTTGTGACAAACGTAGCCATGTGTCCCACAGTGAGGGAGAGCGTCTGTGTAAACACACCTCCTCCTTCACTATAAATCTCTCAAGGTTATGGGCAGGGATGGGCTGTCTGAGCCTGGATCCCTGCAGGAGGTGGCCCCAAGGCAGAGATTTCATCACAAGTAGCTTATTTGGGAGGTGACCCCAGGAAGGCCCTGATGAGCAGGGAGGCAGGGTGTGTCAGCAAGCCCGCGGCACCTGGAGCTTGTCACCGCAGGGGCCTCTGCACGATGGGGCAGTGCACACTCTCGAGCTGTCCTAGCCAAAGAGCAGGAGGCCTGGATATGAGTCCCCCAAACCCTGCCATCCATGGCTGAGGGCTGTGCTCCAGACATGTTCAGCCTGCCCCTTGCTTGGGCTGCAGGCCAGAGACAGCCCTGAGGGAGGGTCACAGATGGGCGCTGATGGCACCCACCGCAAGGAGCAGCCTGTGACCTTGTAATCCTGGGCCCTGGCAAAGCACCAGTCTAGATGGGGAGGGGGAGGGATCAGAAGCTGCTAGCTCCAAGCCCCGAGCCCCTGCTGCTGAGCCCCTGCTGCTGAGCCCTGTGCTGCTGTCCCGGCTGGGGGCCCAAGTTTCAGCAAGGCCATAGCACAGGAACCTGGCCCCATGACCACGCCCTAGGGAAAGGGCTGGGTATCTTTGGTTAGTGTTGGTTTACAGGCTTAAAGGGGCCAGAGGTACCAGGGCCAGGAAGGAGGCCTGGGACAGTGGCCTCAGTACAAAGGAAGGAACAGTGAGAGGGTTAATTCTGATCAGATTCATTGCTGGAAACTGACCAGCCTCAGCTCTACCAGGTGGATGCTGCTTGGAGAAGTCCCAGCAAGGAAGGAGGGTGAGGGAGAGGATAGGAGAGCACTGGGAGGCTGGAAGGGGGCTTCCACCCCCCCACTCTCCTCCTCCCCATTTCTAGACCAGCCTCCCTCTGCTCCCCGCACTGCTCCCCCAGGTGCTCCTTGCAGAGGGGCGGGGCCAGGCTGGGGAGCAGATGGCAAAGACTTTTCCCATCCCCAGGGGATCTGCCCCAGCCTCCAAGACACCTTGTTAAGCTGAATGAGCAAAACAACCCACCCAGACCAGAAAGAGGGGGCCGGGGAAGTGGACAGCGGGCTGTGCATGGGAAGGTGCTCAGATAGTCATGGGTATTTCTGGTTGAGCACACAAGAAACTGGTAACAGTGGCTGCCCTGGAGAAGGGGCTGAGTGTCTACTGTGGAAGGAATCCTCCTTGTCATTATTTTCCTTTTCGATTTTTTTTACATGAACATCTGTTTAATTTTGTGAATTAGTTAGTTAAAAAATAACAATAACGAAAGGACTAAAGAGCCAAGTAATTGCAGATCTGACAAGCTAAGACTTGCAGTGGGACCCAAATCAGCTGAGGCTTCTCTGCTCTCAGTTACTCTCTTTTGTGGGCCTCACCCACTTCCCGGCAGTTCACCCCCTCTTAGCTCAGAGTGGCTCAAACATTCATGTGTCCAAGAATCCCCTGGGGAGGTGCCTAGGTGCAGATTCCCGGGCCTGTTTTATAGGACTGGGTTTCACCTGGGACTCTGCAGTTTAAACAAATACTCTGGATAGTTCGTTTTTTTTTGTTGTTGTTTTTTTTTGAGTTGGAGTCTCACTCTATCACCCAGGTTGGTGTGCAGTGGCACAGTCATGGCTCACTGCAGCCTCAGCTGCTTGGGCTCAGGTGATTCTTCCGCCTCAGTCTCCTGAGTAGTTGAAACTATAGGCATGGACTACCATGCCAGTGAATTTTTTTGTGTTTCGCAGAGATGAGGTTTCACTCTTTTGCCCAGGCTGGTCTTGAACTCATGCAATCCTCCTGCCTTGGCCTCCCAAAGTGCTGGGATTGCAGGGATGAGCCACCACACCCGATCTAGGTATTTCTAATAGTTCTATTTTAAGAAACAGGTTAGGGACAGCAGGGGTGGCTGAGAGCGAGTGAAGGCCATTATTGGGGAGCGGCTAGTTCTGCAAGTCTTGCACCTTTTACAGGGAGAGGCCAGGCCAGAAGGGAGACACAAGACACTCAGCCCAGCCGGCCCCCCAGCCTCACAGCTGGGGAAAATCAGTCTGGGTGCCCTTTCGGTGTCTCTGGGACTCTGCGGCTTTGCTCGTGGGCATCTCTCCATCCAGAGCAAGGCCACTCAAGGTGATGCCAGTGCTTACCTCCATTGCACCCCTCCTGCTGTTCTTCCCGCAGGCTGGCAGTCCCCCAGTGGGACCAGCACCTGTCACTCTGTAGAGACTGATGACAGTGCACACCTGTAATTAGACCTAATGGAATAATTTCCAGGCTGGGCAGGCTGACTCCTGTGGCAGGAGATTCATCCTGGCTGGGAGTGCTCCCGTCACACAGGGCCTTTGAATTACCTTGTGACAAGGCTTCAAACACATGAGGGGGAGTAGGTGCTGCCACCAAGCTGGGGAGTGGCCTTGGGAGGGGAAGATCTCTTCTCTGGGAGTTTTTATTTATAACCTGAGTTTGGAGTCTTGTCTCTGCAAATCCCTCCCCAATCCCCGAGGCATGTGGGGGCTTAGAAGCTCCCCAGACTCTGTCTTGAGTGTCAGGAACTGGTTGGGGCAGCAGCTGGCTGCCAGGGCCTTCTTGGGCTGTTAGTTTGGGAAGGAGAGCAGGTCGGGATGGGACTGTGCAGAGCGTGGGACCCAGAAGGCTGCACCTGAGGATTGGGGTGCATGCTGGCTGGATTTGGGACCTGGGGATTCTCTGGGTCTCTGAAACTGTCCCGGAATTAAGAATAGTCACTCAGCGCTGGTGAGTCAGCACTGGCACAATGTCAGATCAGCAGCGTCTTGTCTTGAGAATCAGTTCTGGTGGCCAGGGCCAGCTTCAAGGGGATCAAAGGCTGCTGCTTCCCTGGAACCCTCGAGTGTCAAGGATGTTCCCTTGGCTGGGGGCCCAGGACCAGCCTCCTAAGAGGTGGGGTCCCCAGTAAGCAGGACCCAGCTTGGCCTAATTAGACTTCCTGATACCAAAACACCACCCCCCTCCTGATACCAACACCCCCCACCCCCACCCCCTCGCTGCTGCAAGGAACAAAGGTGGTTGCAGGCTTGAGCAAAATGGTTTGATTTCACCACCTGGGCTAAAGACAGCTGAGTACTGGGGTGGCTGGCAGGAGAATGGCATCATGGGGCAGTGGGCTGGGCCAGGTGAGGGGCCACCAGGTGTGTTGGGGTTGGGAGATCCTGTGAGTCTGGGCTGGGTCATCCCTGTGTCCTGACCACTGCTTCTGCCCAGATCAGTGGTTCCCTTCAAGGTGGCTCTACACTGGACCTGAGAGCGTTAATGGAACAGAAAGGGGTTGGCGGACTAAGAAAAACTGGGGAGGAGGTGGGGGGACCCCCTTATCACATCTTTTCTCTGTTCCCCTTGCTTCTTTGGTCTCAGCTACTTAGTGCATCTGCCCCCAGATTGCTGTTAGATAGTTGACACGTGGTCCCCTTTCTGGGGAGTGAACCTTATGCAGTTCCCTTGTGCCTGGCCTGGACAAGGCACTTTATGAATGTCCTCTCATTCCATCCGCCTGGGAGATGCCCTGTGTTCCTCTGCGTGAATGTTCCACGTCTTGGGCTGCATACAGGCAGAGTTGGGGATGCCTTTTCATTCCAAGACTGTTTCCTGAGCACAGGTGGGCACTGTGCCAGACACCAGGGGTTCGGTGGTGAACAAGCCACGGTCCCCACCCTCAAAGGGCCCATCAGCTGCTTTGAGAGACGGGGAATGAACAGGAAGTGAAACACAGGTGCTCCTTCTATGCTGGGGGAGGTCTGGGACAGTGGTCCTGGAACAGGAGTTGGGTAGGGCTCCTTGGAGGAGATAATGCCTGAGAGGGTGGGTGGGCCCTGGGAAGAGGAGGCATGGTAACCTGGGAGGGGATGAACCATGAGCTTTATGCGAGTACAGTTGGGATGAGGAGCTGGGAGGAATGAGGCTGTGCCACTGGGTCCTGAGCCTGAGTCCCCAAGGGTCACTGGGTTATGCACTGGGAATGAGGGCTCTGAGCAGGTGGAGGGAACAGCTGGATGGGTGTGGTCTGCTTCCTGGTCACAGCACAGGGTGTGAGCGCTGACCAGATCCCGGCCCCCAGTGCTGCGCTTGGCAGGGCCCTCAGCCACTGAAACTCCTCCGCCAACGTGTCCACCCATCTCTCCCACAGGTAGACCCCTACCTACCCTATGAGTACACCTGTGAGGGGATGCTGGAGCGAATCCACGCCTATATCCAGCACCAGGTATGCAAGTCCTCTGTTCTGTGCCCCAGGGATTTGGGACTCCCACTCCATCAGCCTGAAGGAGGGGACCCAAGCTGGCTGCGTCTGCCCAGGGTGCTGCGCCCTCAAGCCATTCAGCTTTCCAGTCTGTCCAGTTTCCTTTCCCAGAGCTCCCTTGGGGCTGGAGATGGGCGGGTCAGAATGTGGCGTGGAAAGCAGCACTGCTCTGGGTGGGCTTGAGAAACCCCTGCCCTGGGCTCACCTTAGAGCCCAGCCCCATGGCACGAACATGAAACCTAGACTTTCATTCTTGTAAAACAGGTGTTTAAGAGTTTGGTAACTTGACTGAGCCAGTGGGAAGGGCAGATCCCCTAGTCACCCACTCCCTAAAGGTGATGGTGAGACTGGGGTGGGGGTGATGATCTCTGCCCTGAAAAACCAGGGGAAGAGGGAAAGGTCACTGTCACGAAGGCCTGGCTTGTCCCCTGCCCCTGAGTGAGTGTCTATGCAGGTCCTGTCCTGCAGATTGTACTCCCTGCTCCTTACAAGGTTGCTCAGGATGCCTGCATGTTGTGGATGAGGGGAGTCCTGGCCTCCCTGCGGCCCCTGGAGCTGACTCCTGTGGCTCTTGGAGCAGACCTTTGCAGGGAGAGCCCCTAGGGCCGGCTCACCACCGTGGGTGGGGCTCAGGGGTCCCAGGGTGGAAACCCAATTTGGACCTAAGTAGCGAGGCAGCACTGGGGTGGACAGCATGCAGGCAGGCCTGAATTCAAATCCTGCCTCTGCCATCCTTGGGAGGTTTCTTGACCTCTGAACCTCCGTTCCTGCCCTGTGAAATATCTGGAGACATACTGGTGGCATTTGGTGGGACTGTTGCAGGGAATAGATGAAACAATGCATGTAAAGCGACCTGGTATTTAGGAAGTGCCAGATGGCGGTGTCTCTTATTGTCACTGCAGGGCCACACCCTCAGGTATCACCCAGGAACCTCTGCCTCCCGTGTCCCCTCCCTAACATTACTCTCCTCCTGCCAGGACTTCTGCGCTGCTCCTGGCCCCATCCCACCTGGGGCCCGCACCCCACGAAGTCCCTTTGTCCTGGCCCCCAATGCCACCCACCTTGAGTGGGCCCGGAACGCCAGCCTGGCCCCTGGGGCCTGGCCCCCCACGCACTCCCTGCGGGCCTGGCTGGCGCCCCCTGGAAGGGCCTGCACTGACACCTGCCTGGACCACGGGCTAATCTGCGAGCCTTCATTCTTCCCCTTCCTCAACAGCCAGGACTCCTTCCTCAAGTGAGTGTGAGCCCCACCCGTTGGGCCCCCTGGATCCGCCGAGGATTTTCACCCCCTGAGCCCCAGGCCGCAGCCTTGCCCCTCAGTAGTTGGGGGATTTAATGTTTTCCAGTGAGGAAGGGACCCTCCAGGCCAGTGTCCAGGTCACGGCTGCCACACTCTTGGCAAAGTCCTAAACCTCCCAGAGAAGCTTCTCCCAGTCCCTGCTCTCCTGCCCCCGCCCCTCAGCCCCCTGCCTGGCCCATTGGGGCATCGTGTGGTCCATACCACAGAAAATGCCCCTGGTGGTCCCCCTACCGGGTCAGCCTGGGACCCCAGCCCCCTCCAGGCCAGCCCTCTCCTCTTCTCCAGGAGTCCTGGGGCGACAGGTGGGAGCAGGAGCAATAACCCACCCTCTTTCCTGGTCTGGGCTGGAGGGTGGGCTAGGGAGGGAGAATGGGCAGTACGAGGCTGGGGTCTGCCCCCGCCACCCCCCGCCTGGGCTTTTAGCCCAAGCAACAAACGCTGCTGACGGTGCTTTGTGGCGCCCTCCAGGCTGCAGGTACCCTGTGATAGCACCGAGTCGGAGATGAACCACCTGTACCCAGCCTTTGCGCAGCCCGGCCAGGAGTGTTACCTGCAGAAGGAGCCCCTACTCTTCAGCTGTGCGGGCTCCAGCACCAAGTACCGCCGGCTCTGCCCCTGCCGCGACTTCCGCAAGGGCCAGGTGGCCTTGTGCCAGAGCTGTCTCTGAGGCCGTCTTGCGACCCTGCCTGGCGCCCATGGTGGGCCCTCCCTGGCTACAGGAGAAAGCACCAGCAGATTCCGGGCTCTGGCCTCGCCCTCCCTGCAGTCCCCCAGGCTGGAGCTGCCTTTCCAGGCCAGGAAGCGGGCAGAGGAGAGCCGTGCAAGAGCAGGAGGAGGGCACCGCATCCCAGCCCCTGGAACCCCCCAGGTGGGATCCTCACGGCAGCACCACGGCCAAGCAGACATTGGGCGGCTCAGAGGGTCCGCCTTGCCCGGGGGCAGGTGGTCTGGCCCCTTGCTGTGTGCAAGTCCGGATCTGGACCAGGTGGAGAAAGGGCCCTCGTCATTCTCAGGCCCAGGACAGGTCTCCTGATTTTCAAGAGAGAGGGAGCAGGGGCCATGCTGCCCGTGGCTCCTGAAGGGTCCGAGGAAGGGCCCTCACACAGCCCTGGACAGCAGGCCCGGGCCGTTCTTGCTCTAGAGGGGGGACCTGGGGGACACCCCTGCTCCTGCAAGGGAGCCATGCACGCAGAGCCAGCCAGCCGTGTCCCTCTGGAGTTGCTGGGGAAGCGGACAGAGGACCAGGGGCCTGGGGACAGGCTAGGCGGAGGGACCCTGTCCATGCCTTTTGGCCCCACCCTTCCCTGTGCCTCACCTTTCCTGGTTTCCTGATTCCCCATACCGTCTCTCCACACACGGGGGCCGGGTCCACTATACCCTGTTTGAATTGTTTCCCTCTCCTGCTTGTTCCAACTCTCTTCGCTTCGGGCTTCTCCCAAAGCCCATCCTGGCATGGCCTGTGCTTCCAGAACCCCTTCAGGGGGCAGGTCTCCACCCTGGCCTCAGAGAACAGACTCTGAAGCCCCGTCCGGGGTGTCCTTCACCCACCAGGCACCTCCGCAGGTGCTGACTCCCCCACCCTCGGCATCTTCTGCAGACCAAGGCTTGGGAGGAAGCTTCAGCCCCTGACACGCCTTGCCTCCTTCCCAGCCGCCCCTCCCACGATCCCCCAGGGATCCGCCACGCCATTCCATATTGCCTGTGTCCTACTTCCTGCTTCCTCCAGCCTCAGATGCACCTGTCCGTCTCTGTGTGGCATGCCTGCCCCGGCCCCAGGAGGCCCCCTGCCCTCCACCCCTCGCCCAGAGCCCTGCCCGACTCGGCGGGCCGGGCCTTCAGAAACACTGCCACCCCACCCCGTTTTCTAGTCCTGCTCCCCCACCAACCCAGGCCTGCTCCTCCGCCCCCCCAGGGAGGCAGCCCCAGGACGCCAAGAGTTGGTGGAGGGGGCCAGGCCCCCTGTGGGGCCCAAGGGGGATGCTTTCCGCTGGGAGTCCCCTTCAGGCCTATCATCCCCTGGGGCCACAGAAACCATGACAGGAGCAACTCAGTGGTTCCCAAGGACTGACCTGTGAGGGAAAGCAATAGAGACACTCTTTTCTCTCTCTCTTTTTTAAAGATTTATTTCTTGAAATAATAAATATTTTATTGGGATGTGAGATGTGGAAGAGGTGCCGTGCTGTTTCTCATGCTTTCCCGGGACACCTGGGGCTCACCCAGGGCGGGAGAGGGTGGGTAGTTGGGATCCCCAGATTCTGCTTCACATCGCTGGAGACACCTTGCCCAAAGGAAGTACCTGCCGGTGTCCGATCTGTGGTCATCTCCTGGCTTCCTGGAGCTGTGACTCCAGGGACCCTGACAAACAGTCATACCCAGCCTTGTTCACACCTCAGGCTGGCCTCTGCCAGCTCCAACGGGCTGCAGCTGTGTGAGATCAGAGAACACAAATCCGTTTTGATAAGAGTCTGAGCCCATAATGAGAAGAAGACAGCTGATGTTAACACATTTACTGGCCGTAGGCACTGAACTGAGAGTCTGTTGCAAATGTGAGTTGCCATTTTCTGCACTCAGCCATCTTATCAGGTGAGTACTATTACATTTCCATTTTACACTTGGGAGGCACAGAGAGTTTAAGCAACTTGCCTAAGGTCATACAGCTTGTAAGCAGGGAGGTGGAATCTGCTATCAAATAGAGACAGTTTCAAAGTTGCTGTGAGGAGCAAATGACCCAATAGAGTGACAACCTAGCATGGTGTCTCAGGTCCAGTCTGTGCTCGCGGTTTGATGTGATCTTGTATTTGAGATGCTCCACGGTCAGGGCCTTCCCCTATGGTCGAGGGTTCTCAACTAGAGCTGATTTTGCTCCCCAGAGGACAACTATCACTGTCCAGAGACATTTTTGGTTGCCCCAACTTGGGGCGGTGGGGGTGGCATGCTCTTGGCCTCCTCTGGGCAGAGGCCAGGGATACTGTCACCATCCTACAATACCCAGGACAGCCCCACTCCACAGAGCCATCTGGCCCTAAGCGACCACAGAGCCCAGGATAATAAGCTCTGTTCAGCCGGGCTCGGTGGCTCAGCCTGTAATCCTGCGCCTTTGGGAGGCTGAGGTGAGTGGATTGCCTGAGCCTGCGGGTTCGAGACCCGCCTGGGCAGCGAGACCTCATCTCTACAATAAAATAAAAAATGAGCCAGGCGTGGTAGTGCACGCCTGTAGTTCCAGCTACTCGGAAGGCTGAGGCGGAAGGATCGCCGGAGCCCAGCAGGTCGAGGCTGTGGTGGCCGGGAGCGGCCACTGCACTCCAGTCTGGGTGACAGAGTGAGACTCCAACTCAAAAAAAAAAAATAAAGCCCTGTTCTAGGCCAGTGGTTCTCAAATGCTGGCACACATCAGAATCCCTGGATTCTGAGCTTACTGAAACACAGATTGCAGGAGGTCTGGGGTAGGGCCCTGGATTTTAAGTCCTTAATAAACTCTAGGTGTTGCTGCTGGGTCAGGGCTCCCACTTCGCCAACCGCTGGAAGGCCAGGTAGGTACCAGCAGGTATTTCAAATGCAAGAGTGTCAGTCACTGGGTACTGCCTGTTTGTAATTGATTACATTTGCGGAGAACATCGACTGATGTCATTTTTTTCTGTTCTGGCATATAATGCCAGGTGAGAGACCTCGTACCACCACTTCTGCCTACAGGGATCAACGCCATGGGCCACCAGCACTGGCCGGGCCACTGGAAATCATCCTGTCCCTCCATTTTACAGATGGAGGCCTAGAGAGACGAGGAGCCTTGTCCCATCACACAGGTGGATAGAGTCCACCAGGACCTCTCCGTCTCTGTCTCCATCTCTCTGCTGTGCTGCCTAAAATAGGTTGAGAAAAAAACCTCTGAGCCATGTATTTTCCATGATCATGTCCAGCAGAACGGGGGAGAGGCCTTCTTTTGAGAACTGAGCCTACTTTTTTTTTTTTGAGCTGGAGTCTCACTCTGTGGCCTAGGCCGGAGTGCAGTGATGTGCTCACGGCCACCGCCGCCTCAACCTGCTGGACTCAGGTGATCCTTCCGCCTCAGTCTTCCAAGTAGCTGGGACTACAGGTGCACACCATCACACCCAGCTCATTTTTTGATTTTATGGTAGAGACGAGGTCTTGCCGAGTTTCCCAGGCTGGTCTCAAACCTGTGGGCTCAGGCAGTCCTCTCGCCTCGGCCTCCCATAGTGCTGGGATTGTAGGCTTGAGCCACGGCCCCCAGACTTACTTTCTTTTTTTAACAGACTACTCATTTGAACAGTTTTAGGTTCACAGCAATACTGAGTGGAAGTGACAGAGACTTCCTGTATGCCCATCCCACGCACGCACAGGGCCCTGCCACTGTCCACATCCCCTACCAGAATGGCACATGTGTTGCAGTCTATGGACCTACACTGACACCCAGGATCCATAGTTGACATGAGGGCTCACTCTTGGTGTGTCTCCTGTGTGTTTCGACAGATACAGTGTCCTGTATCTGCCATGACGGTTCCACACAGAGTAATTTCACTGCCCTACAAATTCTCCATGCCCGCCTGTTCATTCCTTCCTCCTCCTAACCCTCAGCACCCCTGACCTTGTGACTGTCTCTGTAGTTTTTGCTTTTTGCGGAACATCAAAGAGTTGGAATCATACAGTCTGTAGCCTTTTCAGACCCGAGTGGCTCCTCTCACTTGGCAATATGCATTTAAGATTCCTCCTCATCTTTTCATGGTTTGATAGCTTGTTTCTTTTTAGCACTGAATAGTATTCCATTATCTGGAGAGAGACCACAATTTGTTTACCCATTCACCTACTGAGGGACATCTCGGTAGCTTTCAAGTTTTGGCAGTTATGAATAAAGCTGCTATTTACATTCATGTACAAGTTTTGGTTTTTTTTTGAGTTGGAGTCTCACTCTGTCGCCCAGACTGGAGTGCAGCGGCCGCTCCCGGCCACCGCGGCCTCGACCTGCTGGGCTCCGGCGATCCTTCCGCCTCAGGCTTCCGAGTAGCCGGAATTACAGGCAGGCACTACCACGCCCGGCTGATTTTTGGATTTATTGCAGAGATGAGGTCTCGCTGCCCAGGCGGGTCTCAAACCCGCGGGCTCAGGCAATCTACTCACCTCAGCCTCCCAAAGGCGCGGGATTACAGGCTGAGCCACCGAGCCTGGCTCATGTACAAGTTTTTGTGTGGACATACATTTTAAACTCACTTGGGTACATACCACAGAGCCTGATGGCGGGATCGTGTGGTAAGAGCACGCTTCATAGCTTAAGAAACGGCCAAGCTGTCTTCCAAAGCGCCCGCACCGTTTTGCATCACCCCAGCAGTGAATGAGAACTCCTGTGGCTCCACGTCCTCACCAGCATTTGGTGTTGTCAGTGTTCTGGATTCTGGTCATTCTAATAGTGCATAGTGGTATCTTATTGTTATTTTAAGTTGCATTTGCCTAATGTGCATCCTTCCATCTGCTTAATTGCCATCTGTGCATCTTTGGTGAGGTGTCTGTTCAGTTCTTGTGCCCATTTTTAAATTGGGTTGTTTTCTTATGGTTGAGTTTGTTTTTGCTTTTTTTAAAATGGTGCTTTATTTTTTATTTATTTTCAAAACTTAAAAAAAATTTATGATGAAGATGTGGGGTACAATTCAGGGTTAGGTATATGAACATTGATCACGCAGGTACCCTTGTTGATGGGTATGCCCCTCCCTTCCCCAGCAGTTTCCCTCAACTGCCATATTTTAAGAGGTCTTTGTCTACCTACTTTTGAATTCCTGTCTTAACCTTTGGGTGGGTGGGGATGAAGCTGGAGGGGCTGGCTGGCCGCAGGGGAAGAGGAGTTGGAGATTGGAAAGAACTCACAGCCCGGGTCCAAGATCGGATGCCAGTCGTGGAAGGAGAGCTGCAGGCTCCCTAAACCCCCAGGCTGGCCACCCCTTTTCAGCCCCGGTCCACCTCTGAACAGTGGTGGAAATAGCAGGGTGGGGCTGGCCTCACCTCCAAGCTGCCAGGTGACTTCCCCTCCCCATTTACAGGTGAGGAAGCCCCTCTCCAGCCTGTGGAATCGCCAGGGAGCCAATAAACCTCAAATCTCTGAGCGGGGTCTGGCATCAGAGAGTTTTTATAAAACACTCCTCTGTGTGTCTATTATTCATTTAATGTGGACCACTCCACTCATGCATCATGCCTGAATGGCTCTGATGCTGGGTGGGGTGCAGTGTGTTGCTCCGTGGGTTTTTCGACTTCACCACAGAAAGGAATTTCAGAGCAAGTCCAAAGCATAGTTTAAGACAGAATTTATTAGGGAAAAAAAGCACATTCAAGAAAGAACATGGGTGCCTTAAGAGAAAGGGCATGAGCTTGCCTTTGACAAGAAGTTTTATATAATTTTACAATGATGATTAAGCAAACTATTCCATGAGCTAAGAGCAGAGGGCTGCAGGTAGCTGGTCATAAGTTTTGATTACCATCTCACAACCTTTTAAAGCCAAAAGAACCTTCTAAATAATGAAACTTACTGTCTAACTACATTTGGGTTTTTCTTAGAACAGCATGTCTGTGTTTTGGGTAATTCCCTATTGTTTTTGTGATTTACTGCACTGGTCATTTCACATTCCAACCCACAACGTGGTCAGGTCTGGTTTGCCTGGCCAGTCAGGTGAAGGTTATATACAGATAAGAAAGACATCCAAACACTCACCCTGTTCCTCTGTTATCTAGATTAGACCTACCTAAGAAAACTTGCCTTACTACATCTAAAGTATGTGCCATGCCGACTATGCCAGCCTCAGTTTCTCCCAGCTCCCCTCCTGGCTTTTCTGTCAGAGGGGCGGGAAGAGGCTGAGGACCACCTGGAGGAGGCCACATTTGAAGCCTTGGCCCCTAGCCCCTGCCTCTGGGCTAGAAACAGCCTCTCCCTGCAGCCCAGGGCCCATGGGGCTGTTCCTGCAGATGAAAAGGCCTTGGGTTCAGCTGGGCCTGGGGCAACGAATGCAAATGAGACTTAGCTGGCTCCAAGACAGAATCCCCAAGTTCAAGGGTAGCCGAAATAGAACAAGTGGGAGGCTGTTAACCAACCCTATCTCCAGAGTCAGGGATGCCGGAGGACAGCATCGGGACAGGTCTCCTGAGGTCTCCGCAGGCCTGTGGGAGCCCCTCTGCCTGTGAAGGCCCTGGACACCTTCTGACTCTGGTTTCTTCTTTTGGTGGCCAAGACGTCCTCTTAGCTGGGGTTGGAGCCTGGTTGGGCTGGAGGCTGAGCAGCTAGAACTGGTGGCTCTGCTGTCCCTGTGCCCTGGTACTGCAGCTTCCTGCTACCCTTTGGCTGACTTCAAAGGCCCCCAAAGGCCATCACACGTGTTCCTTTCTCCCACCCACGAGATAAGGTCTGACCCCAGGGAGGAAGAGCCCAGGCCAATGAAGTCTTAAAAAGGGGGCTCAGCCGGGCTCGGTGGCTCAGCCTGTAATCCCGCGCCTTTGGGAGGCTGAGGTGAGTGGATTGCCTGAGCCTGCGGGTTCGAGACCCGCCTGGGCAGCGAGACCTCATCTCTACAGTAAATCAAAAAATCAGCCGGGCGTGGTAGCGCA
>NW_007087004.1:17377-29424 GCF_000164805.1 Carlito syrichta
AAAAAAAAAAAAAAAAAAAAGGGAGGGGGGCTCAACATTTTACCCATCACCTTTGTGCCTTGTCCTACTGGTTCCTTGTCCTACTGGTTCCTTGTCCTACTGGTTCCTCCGATGTATTGTTCTAGCAATCTCCAATAAAGAACTAAGGGGGGAGTGAGTCTCTTCCGGGTTGAGCTAGGAAGAGGCTGCTTTGCCTCTTCTGGGCCCTGCAAGTGCAGTTGTGCCACCCCCATCCCAACAAGCCCACTGAGAAGGGAAGACAGAGCAAAAACCCTGTCCCGGCTTCCACAGGAGCACAGCTCCCTGCCAGGCCCAGGCTGGCGTCCAGCACCCCCACCTGCTGCTGCAGGATCACCCCTTGTTTAGCACTTCTAAAATAAGGAAAGTAATCCTGGGACCCAGGGGTTTTGAGGATTAGAGGAGGTAAGGCGATAAAACTCCAGTGCCATGTCTAGATGGAGTGAGTGTTGATAATTCCTAGTCACTCAGCTGTTGTCAGGGACAGCACCACAGTCTCAGGGACAAGGAGCTGTCCCCCTTCCTGACAGAAGAGCAGTGAGACTCCAGGCCCCACCCCTGTTTCCGAGGCTCCCAGCCTGCTGCTGTCCAAGCCTAGAAACCCCAGACCTGGAGGCCTTCTCCCAGTCACAGCCGCCAAGGGGGGGGCGGATGACTGTCCTTGGACAGAACATGATGGGTGTTGTGGATTAAACTGTGTCCTCCCAAATAAGATATATTGAAGTCCTAACTCCAGGTGCCTGTGAATGTGACCTGATTTGGAAATAGGGTCTTTGTAGATGTCACCAAATTGAGATGAGGTCATACTGGTTTAGGATGGGTCCCAAATCCAATGATGATTGGTATCCTTACAAGAACAGCAGAGGGCTGGGCACGGTGGCTCATGCCTGTAATCCCAGAATTTTGAGAGGTCTAGGTGGGGGGAATCACTTGAGGCCAGGAGTTCGAGACCAGTCTGAGCAACAAAGGGAGGCCCTCTCTCTACAAAAAAAAAAAAAAGCTGAATATGGTGGTATGAACCTATAGGCTCAGCTACTCTGCAGACTGAGGCTCACTTGAGCCTAGGAGGTCAAGGCTATGGTGAAGTGTGATCATGCCACTGCACTGCAGCCTGAATGATGGAGTGAATTTCTGTCAAAAAAGAAGAGGAGGAGGAGGAAGAGAAGGAGGTAAGGACACACAGGGAAGAAACCTGTGTGAAGACAGAGGCAATGATTAGAGTGATGTAGCTACAAACCAAAGACTGCCAAGGACTGCTGACAACCACCGCCCCTCAAGCCTCAGAAGGAGTATGGCTCTGATGACACCTTGATCCTGGACTTCTGGCCTCCAGAACGGTGAGAGAATAAATTTCTCTGGTTTCTAAGCCACAGTTTGTGGTAATTTATGACAGCAGCCACAAGAAGCGAATACAGACCGGGTCAGATTCCTGCTACGTTTAGAAATAATAAGAGGCCTCAGCCAAGCATCCTCAGAGCCAGTGGCTCCAGCATGCAGCCTGGTTTATTTTTTTTTTCTCAGAAAAGCAAGGTGCTTGTTCTATGAATGTCTCAAAGGAAAAAAAAGACCGAAAAAAACTCTGGCCCCCAGGATCCAGTCCCCCAACTCCAAATAAACACCCGCCACACAGACTCTCAGGGTGCCTAGGACACAGAACTGGACAGAATCCAGGCACTTACAGTGGGGCAAGGGGGTGGCCCCCTGGTCTGACTTCCCGGGTTGATACTGTGCTCCTCTGGGGCCGCCCCTCCTTCCCTGAGTCAACCTTAGATCACCTCCCTCTGAGTCTGCTAAAAATAATCCAGGCCTGACTTCTGCATGTATTTGAATACTGGGCTCTAGAGACCGTGATTCTGGAGAGACAGCTGATGCCTTCTGACGATGGGATGTAAAGCAGACGGAGTCTGGTCTCCCCATTCAGCTCGGTTCCGCCACTGGCCCTGACTGTCAACTGCCTCTTCCTTCTAAGCTCTTTTGGGACGGAGGTCTTCTCCAACTCGGGGTCCATGGAGTAGCCCGGGACTGGGCGGTTTTGGTCTTTTGGGTTTTGGAGTGCTGGGAGATCTTCAGGCTGGGACTCAGCCATGTCCTTGGGCCCATGTGAGATACCCCTGGATACTCTATTCCCTGGCTCTGGACCCCTGCTGGTCTCTCACACCCCCTACCTTTGCCCGCCCCATCCTGGGGTCCTCAGAAGGTGGGTAGAGATGGTGAACTCCTCAGCCTTGTCTCAAGCTGGATTTAGGCTTCCTCACTTTTCCATCTTCCTTCCCTTCCCCCATAATCTATTCATTCAACCAACACTCACCTAGCACCAGTGTTTGGGGAGGAGTTAGGCTTGGAGGGTACAAAGTCTCCCGTCTAGTGACTGTGTCTTGGGCACCAGCGTCCAGAGTCTGGACCTGCTGGGTGCCCGCCAGGCTTCCTGAATCTGACGGTGCTTAGTTTTCATCTCTTCTGGAAACTGCTCAGTCAACATCGCTTCCCTATCTCCCTGTGAGGGAGACAGGAGTGTCTGCTCTGTCCTCCCATGGAGGCCATGGTCCTAGAGGGGCCTAGTCTTTCCAGGGGTTCCACACATCCATCCCCAAGACCATTCCTTCTATCTTCATGGAGGGGTCAAGATCCAAGCCCTTAATTCCAGATCCTGGGATGCCTCCCGCTGCATGGGCCACGCCCACCTGCTTGCCACCCCACCTGGTATTCAGTGTCTTGCTTTGTTTGGTCCCCTGGGGGTTCCTCCTTCCTGCAAGCTCAGCTTAAGCTGGATGGTGTGGCTTGTGGTGGTTTATTTTACTTTCTGGTATTTTGTAAATAAAAGCTTTCCACTTACCTAGCCTGAAATAGGACTAATCTGTCAGCCTCCCAGAGGTGCCTCCTGTACAGAGAGTGGGTGTGGGCCGTTGGACCCTGATAGTCCTGGCTTCAAACCCTACTTCTGATACTTACTCTCAGTTGTGATCTGCACAGTGTACTTCTCCATCATCCAGTACAATACGACAGTCTGAGTTTCCTGTGGCTACGGTAACAGATGGCCACAAACTTAGTGTCATTTCACACAAATTTATTATCTTACAGTTCTGGGGGTCGGAAGTTCAAAACAGTCTCACGGTGCTAAAAACCAAGGCATCAGCAGGGTTCTGTTCTTCCTGGAGACTCCAGGGAGAATCTGTCTTCTCACCTTTTCCAGCCTCCAGAGGCCACTTGTGATCCTGGGCTCTTGGCCCTTCCCCCATCCTCAAAGCCAGCAGTGGAGGTCGAGACCGTCTCATAGTCTTACTCTGACACGGACTCTCCTACCTCCCCCCTCCACCTTTAGGGACACTTGTGCCACCTGGATAACCCTGGAACGTCGCCCTCTTTTAAGGCTGGCTGGTTAGCAAACTTAATTCCTGCTAGCCATGTGTAGTCAGGTTTTCTCAAGAACTAGAGATCTGTATATACAGGGTGAGTGCTCAGACAGAAGAGATGTATTTTAAGGAACGGGCTCATGCTATTATGGAGACCAACAAGTTCAAAATCTGCAGAGTGGACTGTCGGGAAAAACTGATGTTGCAGTTCAAGTCCTAAGGTCATCTGCTGCAGAATTTTTTTCTTGCTCGGAAGAGGTCAATCTTTTGTTCTCTACAGGCCTTGGTCTGATTGGAGAAAGCTTGTCCAGAGTATGGAGGCAATCTGCTCTACTCAAAGTCCGCCTATTAAAACTTAATCTCAGCCGGGCTCGATGGCTCAGCCTGTAATCCCAGCACTTTGGGAAGCCGAGGCGTGTGGATTGCCTGTGCCTGCGGGTTCGAGACCCACCTGGGCAACTTGGCAAGACCTCATCTCTACAATAAACCAAAAATTAGCTGGGCGTGGTAGCACACGCCTGTAGTTCCAGCTCCTTGGAAGGCTGAGGCAGAAGCATCACCAGGGCCCAGAAAGTCAAGGCTGCAATGGCCGGGAGCATGCCACTGCACTCCAGTCTGGGTGACAGAGTGAGACTCCAACTCAAAAAACAAAAAAACTTAATCTCACCCAAGAACATCCTTGTGGAAACATTCAGAATGATGTTTGACCACATATCTGGATACTTCTGGAAACCACTCAGCCAGTATCAGCCAAGTTGACACATAAAATTAGGTATCAGACCATGTAACATAACATATTAACAAGTTCCAGGGATTTGGACATGGATATCTTTGGGGGATTTTTCTGACACCACAAGTACCTCTATATTAGTCAGGGTTCTCCAGGGAAACAGAACGAATAGGGTGTGTGTGTGTGTGTGTGTGTGTGTGTGTGTGTGTGTGTGTGTGTGTACGCACATGTATACAGGGGGTGCCAAAATAATGTATACACATTTTAAGTATGATGCTCACTCAAAAGATGGCATTAATCAAATGAATGCTGGCATCACCATGTGACAGGCAGGACAAAGAAAATGGTGGAAGCACAATTGAGTGAATGTCATACTGCACGTTACTACCATAATTTAATTCAACTTCGAAAAGTAATACATCGATAACATCTCTTAAACTGCGTATACATTTTTTGGCAAGTGTGTGTGTGTGTGTGTGTGTGTGTGTGTGTGTGTGTGTGTGTGTACAATGTATCTCTCTCTCTGTATATAGTGTATATATATATCTATAGATACATTGTATCTATCTACATGTCTGTCTATCCCCTATCGATCTATCTATTTAAGGAGAGATTACTTTTTTTTTTGAGTTGAAATCTCACTCCGTTGCCCAAACTGAAGTGCAGTGGCACATTCAAGGCCACCCCAGCGTCGACATGTTGGGCTCTGGCGATCCTTCTGCCTCAGCCTTCCAAGTGGCCGGAACTACAGGCACGCGCTACCACGCCTGGCTACTTTTTTATTTATTGTAGAGATGAGGTCTCGCCAAGTTGCCCTGGCTGGTCTCGAACCCACGGGCTCAGGCAAGCCACTTGCCTCGGCCTCCCAAATTGCTGGGATTACGGGCTGAGCCACCGAGCCCAGCCGAGAGAGATTTCTCATAAGAAATTGGCTGATGTGATTATGGAGGCTGAGAAGTCCCAGGATCTGTAGTTGACACATGGAGAGCTGATGGTAAATCTAAGTTCAAGGCTCGAGAACCAGGGGAATCAATAGCTCCAGTCTGAATGACCCAGGAAGAACTGATGTTTCTGTTGGAGTCTGAGGCAGGAAAAGCCTGATGCCGGAGCTCAAGACAGTTAGGCCGGAGGAATGCCCCTTTCACTTTCAGGAGAGTCAAGCTTTTTGTTCTATTCAGGCTTCAAGTGATTGGATGAGGCCCACCCACATTGTGGTGGTGGTGGGGGGGATATGCTTTACTTGTCCTACCAATTCAAATGTTGGGTCTCATCCAGAGATGTCCTCACAGAAACTTTCCGAATGTTTGGCTAAATATCTGGGCACCCCATGGCCCAGTCAAATCGATACATAAAATTACCCATCACAACCGCCTTAGGTATTAAATTCTATCACGCACATGAGGGAGTTGGACTGGCAGAGCTGATAGAGACAGTTGTTAGAGTTTCAGGAATTTGCAAGCCAGTTGTTATTTTTTAATTTTTTTTTGAGTAGGAGTCTCACTCTGTCACCGGGACTGGAGGGCAATGGCAGGCTCATGGCCACTACAATTTGACCCGCTGGGCTCAGGCTATCCTTCCTCCTCAGCCTTCCAAGTAACTGGAACCACAGGCACACGCCACCAAGCCCACCTAATTTTTTGATTTATTATAGACATGAGGTCTCACCAAATTGCCCAGGCTGGTCTTGAATCCCTGGATTCAGGTAATCTTCTCACTTCCACCTCCCAAAGAACTGGGATTATAGGTGTGAGCCACCATGCCTGATTGAAGCCAGTTGTTAAATTGTTAGTATATTCAAACTGGCCATGGCAGGAGCATTTACACCGTGGAAACTGGCAGGTGCTACCATTCAGGACTTTCTATTCTTTACTTGGATTTTGCTTTGTTCTAGATCCTGTGTATAGAGATTAGCACAGTCCCCTTAAATATCTATCCCCGGGGTAAAATTCATCAGTATTTAGCCTGAGGTTAGCTAAGCAACATGCATCAAAGCCTTAAGAATACTCATGTTCTTTGATCAGGTAATTTCACTTTTAGAAATGTAACCAGCTGGGTTCGGTGGCTCAGCCTGTAATCCCAGCACTTTGGGAGGCCGAAGTGAGTGGATTGCCTGAGCCCGCAGGTCTGAGACCCACCCTGGCAACTTGGCGAGACCTTGGCTCTACAATAAATCAAAAATTAGCCAGCCGTGGTAGCGTGCCTGTAGTTTCGGCTACTTGGGAGGCTGAGGCGCAAGGATCGCTGGAGTCCAGCAGGTCGAGGCTGGGGTGGCTGGGAGCGTGCCACTGCACTCCAGGCTGGGTGACAGAGTGAGACTCCAACTCGAAAGAAAGAAAGAAAGAAGGAAGGAAGGAAGGAAGGAAGGAAGGAAGGAAGGAAGGAAGGAAGGAAGGAAGGAAGGAAGGAAGGAAGGAAAGAAAGAAAGAAAGAAAAAGAAAGAAAGAAAAAGAAATGTAACCAAGGTAAGTAAATGAGGATGTGGGTATCTGTGCAAAAGGTATTTTTCAAACCGGGCTCGGTGGCTCAGCCTGTAATCCCGCGCCTTTGGGAGGCTGAGGTGAGTGGATTGCCTGAGCCCGCGGGTTCGAGACCCGCCTGGACAGCAAGACCTCATCTCTACAATAAATCAAAAAAATTAGCCGGGCGTGGTAGCGCATGTCTGTAATTCCAGCTACTTGGAAGGCTGAGGCAGAAAGATCGCCGGAGCCCAGCAGGTTGAGGCTGCGGTGGCCGGGAGCGGCCACTGTACTCCAGTCTGGGCAACAGAGTGACACTCCAACTCAAAAAAAAAAAAAAAGGTATTTTTCATCACGGATTTGCAGAATAATGAAAATTGGGAGACTACCTAAATGCCTGGTAGTAAGGGATTGATAAATTAAGGTAGCTGTATGCCCACACAACGGAATATTACATAGCCATGAACCATGACACGGGAGATGACTGGTTTTCTGGAGAGCGGATTTACCAGCTCACCACTGGCCCCACAAGTAAGGCGCCTCAGTGGGTGCTCAGTAGAGGGTGATTCTCTTCTCTTTCTCCCTTTGCTGAAGACAAAAGTCCTCACTACTCAATGAAAGAGCTTCCCAAAGATGAGATGCCACCTGGTGGGGGGGGTGTTTCTGTCCAGTGGGAGGCTGAAGTGAGTGGATTGCCTGAGCCCGCGGGTCTGAGACCCACCCTGGCAACTTGGCGAGACCTCGTCTCTACAATAAATCAAAAATTAGCCAGCCGTGGTAGCGCGCCTGTAGTTCCGGCTACTTGGAAGACTGAGGCAGAAGGATCGCTGGAGCCCAGCAGGTCCATTCCGCCATCCTCCTGCATTCTGGAAGCCCCCATTCTGCCCACAATGCTCTACCCACAATGCTCCTGTGCCCCAGCCCAGGTACAGGTGAGCCGGATGGAAGCCGGCCCAAGCAGCATCTGAGTCCCGCTCACAGAGGGCTTGACCGCCAACGTGTCGCTTGGTTGCCCTGCCTCCCCTGACCACCGCTTGAGAAAATAATTAATCATCATTAATGGACAAAGTGTGTTTATTGAGAACCATTTGCTACGAAGGACCTCAGGGTGCATTGCACTCCAACATAATTAAAAGTGGCATCTCTTAAACTTCGATTTAAATTGGAGAACTGGTTCTGTTGCCTGGTGTGGGCTGCTCAGTGCCTATCTCTAATCCCAACTTTGCAGCAGGAGACTAAGATGGGGGTGATGGGGGTGGGGGTGGGCAGCGGGCTCATCCTGGGGGTAAGGCAAAGTGGGAAAGCATGGGTGGAACCTGGTGGATTGGGTCCCAAAGATCAGCATGGGTCTTTGAGTCTGAGAGGACCCACGTGCGGCTGTGGCCACCAGCAGGAAGGGAACCACATGGCCCAGAAGCAGTGCAAGGGGCAAGATGACGCCGCTGGTGCCAGCCTCAGACCACTTGGGCCCCGTGCATTGGCTGAGTCCAGAGGGAGCAGGTTTCTCCTTGAAGACCCCATGTCCTGTGCATCCATTCACCCATCATCTGTCATCCATCAAGCGTTTATTGAGAACCTACTAAGTGCCAAGCACTGTTCTGGGGATACAGTTGTACACCAAGGAAGGTGCCTGCTTTCAAGGAGTTTGCAGTGCAGTTGGCAGAAGACAGACCATAAACAAATATTTAATACCTGCTCCCGAGAAAAGGACAGCAAGCGGGGAGAGGGAGTGTGGGCGTGGAAAAAGCAGTTCCTGGCTTACAGGGAGATGCCTGCCTGTAACTAGATGACATTTGGGCAGGAAGCGGAAGGAAGTGAGGGAAGAGCATCCTGGCAGGGGGAACTAACTGCCTGTGTAAAGGCCCTGAGGCGAATGCAAGATGGAGAAAAGAGACTGTATAGAGGAAAAGGAAAGGGAGGGGAGAGTGGTGATCAGACCCATTCTTTCTAGAGAGTGCTGAACCCAGTCCTATGCCTGGCCCTGGGTGCCACCATCAAGGTCCAGTGGTGGAGATATCCCTTCTCACCTTCAAAGAGTTCGGTGTTTAGGGGGAGAACTGACCCCGTGGAGAGGCATTTAGACAGTGGTGAGAAATACAGTGATGAAGCCCTGACCTGCCAGCATGACGATTGGGGGTTGAGTAGTACCCTAAGAAGCCTGAGTATTCCCGGTGTAAACAAGGACAGGTGGAGCCGGGAGACCCTTCCCTCTGCATCTCCCACATTTCAGGGGCCTCCATGGTGGGAACTGGCTTCCCATCTTCTCCCACCAGGTCTGCTCCTTGCTTTCCTGGCCCCCTCAAAGCAGCCCCCAGGAGGCTGAGAATCACTGTTGACTTTGTGAGTCACTGTTGACTCTGGAGAATGATTCAGATTCAGTGCTTCTCCTCCTGGGGAAAGGATGCGACATGTCAACGTGTAAGGACCCCTTCCAGGGATGGCTGCTGTCAGCCACGAGTCCATGGACTGTCTTCAGGTGCACTGCTCCGTGCCCCTTGCTGGGAAGTCCTGCCAGCTCGCTCCTGATATTTCTCTCAAATCAGGGAGACTCTTCCCTTTGTATCCCAAATAAAGCTACATCGGGGTGACACGAGGACCTGAGATTCCCGCCAGGAGTAGAAGGGTTTGTACACTGTGATAGCAATCATCTGGTGGTCCCCAAGAAGCTTTCCTTCCTTGGTAAGCACCTTCTGGGGTCCCAGATGGATCCGATGTTTGAAGAACACTACCTTTCCGATAAGCCTGGAAGCAGAGCAGGTACCATCTGGGTGTGAAGTAGTTGGCACTGGGCAGAAAATTACAGAAAAGCAGAACCTTTTGGGCCAGGTTCTTGGCTTCCTTGTATCCTGCAATTTCCATTTCATCATATAAAATGGACAAAGTTGGTTCTAGTCTAGAGAGTATTGGGGTCATCCCTAATTTCAGAAGCTTCTGCACAGTTGTCTTGGCCTTTGAGGTTGTAGGGGTGAAGGGAAACCGAGGCTGGGGTTTGGTCATTCATTTGGGGGGGCTGGGGATGCGGCATGGTTGAGCCCTGAGGACTGAACTTTGACCTTTTCTCTTTCCCTTGCCAAATTCCTAACTAAGAGGTCTAGGGAGGCCAGCTTTCAATGAACCCCCTGAAGGTTTGTTGAAAATTAATTGACAAAAGGCAGATGAGGGCCAGGCATGGTGGTGCACACTTGTAATCTAATCCCAGCACTTTGGGAGGTGGAAGAGGGAGGATCACCTGAGCCCAGGAGTTTGAAACAAGCCTGGGCAACATAGTGAGACCTCATCTCTACAAAAAAAATTGTTTCTTTTAAAAAATTAGCCTAGTGTAGTGTCTCTTGTCTGTAGTCCCAGCTACTCAGGAGGCTGAAGTGGGAGGATCACTTGAGCCCAGGAGTTGGAGGGTGTGGTGAGCCATGAGTGTGCTACTGCACTCCAGCCTGGGCAATAGAGTGAGACCCTGACTCAAAAAAAAGAGAGACAAGTTAATAGGAGAAAAGCCTACAAAATTTATTTTAACGCGCACAGCACCAGGGAATCCTAGGAGAATGATTATCCAGTAACTCAGTGGGTGACAGATGCTTCCTTCACAGGGAAAAGGGAGGTGGGAAAATGTGCGTGATTTTAAAAGGGACAGCAAATGATTTTTAGGGGAATTCTTTTTTTTTTTTGAGTTGGAGTCTCACTCTGTCACCCAGACTGGAGCGCAGTGGCCGCTCCCAGCCACCGCAGCCTCAACCTGCTGGGCTCCAGCGATCCTTCCGCCTCAGCCTTCCGAGTAACTGGAACTACAGGCGCGCGCTACCATGCCCGGCTCATTTTTGATTTATTGTAGAGATGAGGTCTCGCCAAGTTGCCCAGGCGGGTCTCGAACCCGCAGGATCAGGCAATCCACTCACCTCAGCCTCCCAAAGGCGCGGGATTACAGGCTGAGCCACCAAACCCGGCTTTTTAGGGTAATTCTATGGGCTTGGAGAACACACAATGGCTTGGGACAAAGTTATTGGGCCTGCAGAGCAGTGTGACGAAAGTCTGTCTGGGCATGTTGACAGACTTCCGTCTTTGCCCCTGCGGTATGAGTTAGGTTAATGAAAACTCAGGGACTGCAACTGTGTTCCTCTTTGGGAGGTCCAGTTTCTAGGTAGACAAGGAAATTTCAGAAGACAGTTTTGTCCTGCACTTTGGAAAAGGCAGGACAGAGGATTGAGAGGGTTGGGGGAGAGTTGTAGGGTCAGAGAACTCAAGGCCGCTTCATGTCAAAGCACTGTATTTCGAGGTCTCCATTTCTGGGCCCCCGACACCGTCTTTGTTTCCACCCACACGTCCACCCATCCATGCGTCCATTCATTAAAAAGTAATTACCGAGTCATATCCTGAGCCAAGAGCTGCGTGTAAGCCCCCAAGACGGAGATCTTCGTCCCCTCTGTCCCTGGAGAGGGCGGGCGCACTCGAATGTTTAATGCTCCAGTGGAATTGTAATTATGAAACACACACACACTGCAGTTCAGGTTTAGGATGAAAGCATTAATTTCCCGGTTTTAATTATTCAATAGAAATTAATGAAAATTCTAGAGGACTCTCCAAGGAACCTTTCCAACCAGCAGGGGTGGGGCGCACAGTCCAGGAAAGAGGCTCTGGCACCTTTTCCCACCCTGCTGGTCCATGAGATTTCTCAGGGCAGGACCCTCTTGCATGAACCGAGGCTGGGGTTCGGTCATTCATTTGGGGGGCTGGGGATGCGGCATGCTTGAGCCCTGAGGACGGAACTTTGACCTTTTCTCTTTCCCTTGCCAAATTCCTAACTAAGAGGTGTAGCCAGTGGGATTTCAATGAACTCCCCCTATAGAATACGGTCTACTTTCCAACCTGACTCTGGCATAACAGATAAAAAAGAAGATCAAAGCATTTTATGACTCTGTATAGCTGTCTTTTGGGGTCGCTGGACACCTTTTATTTCTATTTCTTATTTTTTGAGTTGGCGTCTCACTGTCGCCCAGGCTACAGTGCAGTGGCACGCTCACGGCCACCCCAGCATCGACCTGCTAGGCTCCCGTGATCCTTCTGCCTCAGTCTTCCAAGTAGCCAGAACTTCAAGTGCATGCTACCATGCCTGGCTAATTTTTTATTTATTGTAGAGATGAGGTCTTGCCAAGTGGCCCGGGCTGGTCTCGAACCCGCGGGCTCGGCAATCCACTCACTTTGGGCCTCCCAAAGTGCTGGGATTACAGGCTGAACCACCAAGCCCTGCCCTGGGCACCTTTTAAGACACCTACCACCCATTCTCTGTGAAGCTTGCCACCTATGAAGCTTAATCTACCTATCAAGAAACTTGACTTTTTCATAATTCCTCAAGGCCCATTTCCTTTACTGCATTTGAAATCCCTTAGACAACTCTTGCTAACTAATGACCAGTCAGGAAATCTTTGAATCTACCTATGATCTGCAAGCCCCCACTTGGAGATACTCCCACATGTATTTTTTTTTTTTTTTTTTTTGGGTTGG
>NW_007087004.1:29600-32879 GCF_000164805.1 Carlito syrichta
CTCACCTCAGCCTCCCAAAGGCGCGGGATTACAGGCTGAGCCACCGAGCCTGGCTCCTCACATGTATTGACAGATGGTTTTCTGTAACTTCTGTCCTCCTAAAATGTATGTCACCAAGCTACAATTCAACCACAATGAGCACGTGTCCTCAGGACCTCCTGGGGACGAGTGTCATGGGCCTGAGGTCACTCACATTTGGCTCAGAAGGAGCCGTCTTAAATATTTTACAGAGCTTGGCATCTTTCTTCAACAGTCAACAGCTCCATCCATGCCAGGGGCTATGCCATTTGGTGGGGCGATGAATCAGACCTAGCCCGGCCCTCAGGGAGCTCATGGGCCATGGGGAAGACAGACCACCACTGAAGGACAAGGGCTAAGGCCTGGAGTTCTGGCAACATGGGGCCAGGTGCTGGGGCTGGGGCAGGAAGGTGGAAAAAAGAAACCTTCCCTAAGGAGATGACTCCTGGCAGAGTTCTGAAGGTCTCTCCCTCCTGGTGAACTCAGAAACCTCCTCCCCGTTTTGAACAGAAGCGATCTTTGGGGCACGATAATTTACCAGTGTAGCAATATGTGCTCTGTCCTCATTGTAAAAGACTCAGAATTTCAGCCAGGCTCGGTGGCTCATGCCTGTAATCCCAGCACTTTGGGAGGATAATTGCTTGAGCCCAGGAGTTCAAGACCAGCCTAGTCAGCATAGCAAGACCTCGTCTCTACAAAACATATAAAAATTAGCTGGGTGTGGTGGTGCATGCCTGTAGTCCCAGCTACTAAGACAGAAGGATCACTTGAGTCCAGGAGCCGGGATTGTGTCACTGTCCTCTACCCCGGGCAACAGAGTGAGACCTTGCCTCAAACAAACAAACAAACAAACAAATAAATCAGAATTCAGACAGCTCTTTTTTCTTTTTGGTCCACCCCATAGGGGGTTGGGGGGCTTTGAGTCCAGAAGATAAAATTCTGAGGGGGTGGACAGCACTGAGGCTTGGAGGTGGGGAAAGAAGCTACATCAGAGAGGCTTCCCTAGGTAGGAAGATCGGAGCTTTGAGAGCAAATATTTTTGAAATCGGGGAAACCAGTAGCCCAGGGATGGAGGCCCCCTGGATGTTATGATGACCCCAAGCTCTGGCCCTGGCGGAGCCGTCCCCACACCCGGGATCAGTGCCAGGGAGGCGGCTTCGGACGGAGGGCAATTGATTGCTGCTGCGTGGCCAGCTTTGCATCTATTTGTAAATTCATTTCAACATTCCTGGCTGCCTATTTATGTATGTTCTTGGAATTCTCCTTTGAACTGGTTGTAACATCTTGCAGGCTCCCTCGTGAATTAATGAGTTGAATAAAGTCATTGACACGTGTTTGCTTTATATTTGATTGAGCCACGATTTTTACCTTTATACAAATTATTCTTTAGCAGTGTCCCACTTTCCTACTGGTGGGAACTATTAGACTCCCTCGTGCTACAGAGGAAGAACATGAGGCACAGAGAGGTTAGGTGGCTTGCCCAAGGTCACACAGCCAGGCATGACAGAGGTAGGATTTGGATGCAGAAATCTGCTCCAAAGTCTGCAAGGATACTCAAGCTCTATTATCTTAGTCCTCGCACTAACCCCACAAAATAGGTACATTATTGCTGATTGAGAACAGGGAAGCACAGAGAGGTTAAGTAACTTGTCTGAGCTCTTGCTGTTACTAGGTGGCTGATGTCTAATGCCGGTGCTGGAGGACTCACTGATGGAATATTAACAAAAGTCGTGGCTAACATCAGTCGAGCACTTTCCAAATGCCAGATACTGTGGCAAAAGCTTTGTCCAGACCTTCTCACTGACCCCTAAGGCCCTACAAGGCAGGTCATTGCATCATCCCATTTCACAGATAGGGAGACCCAGGGGGCGAGCAGCTCAAGTTTGTCCTCATCTCCTGGTTTATCTGGGGCTGAGCTCTGCCCTGTGGTGGTCTGCCCTGAGATCTGGTGTGGACTTCCTAGACACCAATTCCCACCCACTCCCACCAGGCCTCCCACCCCACTCACACCCTGAAGGCGAGATTCCTTGACTTCTTCGAGGCCCGACCTGCAGGGCAGATCCTTCCAGCTAGACTGAGATACCGGCCTGGAAAACCTACTAGTGACCGCTGGGGGCGGGCCCATCTCCTGGGCCTTGGCAAGGGCGGGCGTCAGGGATTGGAGGTGCCTGCAGCTGGCCTCGCTGTTTACCAGGGACGCATCAAGCTAACTGAAATGTGCCAAATGGCTGCCCGGCCGGGTGAGCCTGGCAGCCGGGCTCCGGGTCGCCTGCTGTGTTGACGAGGTATTAAAGAGGAGAAAGCACTGGAGCGGCAGCTTCATTTGCAAGGGAAATGACTTGACGGGCCCCTCATTTGCAATCTTTCGGCCCAGAGGTTTTGATTAGCTGCGGAGGGAAAGGTCCCTCCTGTTTTATGCATGAGGAACCGTGCCTAGGAACCCTCGGCCGTCCACTGCCCCCACCCTTTCCTTCTTCTCCTCCCAGGTGGGGAAGGGGAGGAAAAGAATCTTGGCGAAGCTCCCCAGAGGGCCAGAGCCGTGGTCGAAGCCCAAAGACACCCCTTGGTGGTGAGAATGGAAATTTCTCCAGCAAGCGTTCGGTAAGGTGGAGACGATGAGACCTCCATCCTGGCGTGCTGGGAGGAAGCCTGAAAGGCAGCAGGCGCTTCCTTGGGTCCCAGACACCCCGAGGAAAAACTGACTCTATGAACCCTTTCCTGCCCTGAAACCTACAGCCCCCTCCAGCCCTCCTTTTGCTCACTCTGAGCCACGACTCCCCACCCCTCCACCTCCGTGGCCTCTGGCACGGACTTCCGCTGGGAAGGGGACGGAGACAGTGAGCTAGATTCTATTGCAAAAATTCCCTCCATGATCCCCAATTTTCATGACAGTTCCCCTTAAAAGTTAGACCTTACGTCCTTTTCTGTCCTTCCCATCCATACCCCCTTCCTCTTTCCTGGACTCCCCGGTTTTTTCCTCCACCTTCTCAGCAGCTACATTTGCCAGACTGCCAGCCGTCAGCTGCAAATGTGATTAACTGCAGAATGAAGCCCTGCTCCCATCGAGGGAGCTTCCTGGCTGGGGCAAAGCACTGGGTCAGGCGTCCAGCTGGGGCCAAAATCTTGACCAACTACTCCCTGGCCGTTTGTCCCAAGCAATGGGTACGGGGGAGGGACACATTAATAAGGCAAGTAGGTTCAGACGACACTAAAGGCTCGTAGTATCATAAGGCACTAATAAGTTAAGTAGGATCAGATGAC
>NW_007087004.1:32899-43145 GCF_000164805.1 Carlito syrichta
GGGGGGGGGGGCGGTGTCCAGGTTCACCCTCCAAAATTCTCAAGGGTCACAACTGGGTGGCATTCCAAGGGGCTCTCTCGAACCTGAGCCCAGGTTTTGGGGCCTGGCTGCCCCTCGGGGCCATGCCAGGCTGTCGCAGAGTTGGGAGTCGCTGTCTATAGGGCACGCTGCCATGAGCACCTTTCAGACCCAGGATAACGTCTGACTGTGCCGCAGACCGGTTGGGTGGTCTTGGGCAAGTTCCTTAATCTCTGGGCCTGTTTCCTCATCAGAAGAACGGGGACAAGAGTCCCTACCAGAAAGGGTTATTGCAGATACTAGCTGATTTTTTTTTTTTGAGTTGGCGTCTCACTCCTCCCAGGTTGCCACCCCAGTGTCAACCTGCTAGGCTCCAGCAATCCTTCCACCTCAGCCTTCCAAGTAGCTGGAACTACAGGCACACGCTACCACGCTCAACTATTTTTTAATTTATTTTATTGTAGAGACGAGGTCTCGCCAAGTTCCCCAGGCTGGTCTTGAACCCGCTGGCTAAGGCAATCCACTCCCCTCAGCCTCCCAAAGTGCTGGGATGACAGGCTGAGCCACCGAGCCCAATCAGCTGATGTTTTTGATGTATACCTTCAGCACACGGTGGTTATTATTCAAATGCTCATCAGGTGGTGTTACCTGTGGCCCAGGTGAGAGAATGATTCTGCACCCCACCAGGCACACATCTTTGGAAGCGCTCACATCTCCTTCCTCCTGCAGCTATGAGGGCAGGGAGGCACCAACTGAGGTCCATTAATAAGGGGGAGGAAGCCGGGCTCAGTGGCTCATCCTGTCATCCCACACCTTTGGGAGGCTGAGGTGAGTGGATTGCCTGAACCCGCGGGTTCGAGACCCACCTGGGCAGCAGAACTCATCTCTACAATAAATCAAAAAAATCAGCCGGGTGTGGTAGCGCATGCCTGTAATTCTGGCTACTCGGAAGGCTAAGGCGGAAGGATCACCCGAGCCCAGCAGGTCGAGGCTGCGCTGGCCGGAAGCCTCAAAAAAAAAAATAATAGTAATAAGGGGGAGGAGAAAAAGGGGCAGGATGCAGCTGCCCCAGGGTGGGTCACATGGCTCCCAGGGCCACCCCTCTGGGGTCAGCGAAGCTCCTGGAGGAAGCCTTGTATTCCCAACTTTCCTATGACACAATCACAGGTGGGGATTTAGGAAGGATGGTGGACGGGATGGGAGGGAACAGTTCCCCTGCTGTTCCCGTGCAGGCTGAGCTCATTTCCAGGGCTGTAGTTCTGTAGGGCCACAGGGATGCTGGAAAGCAGTTTGCGTTTGAACATTCCACCCTCTTTGAAGTGGGCAGGCGTTAGAATTCTGCCTTTATTTGTTTATTTTTTGAGTTGGAGTCTCAACTGTTGCAGGAGTCTCAATGTCTCACAGGTTGGAGTGCAGTGGCCCACCCATGACCACCGCAGCCTCAACCTGCTGGACTCAGGCCATCCTTCCACTTCAGCCTTCTGAGTAGCTGGAACCACAGGTGCGCATCACCATGCCTGGCTAATTTTTTTGATTTATTGTGGAGACGAGGTCTTACCAAGTTGCTCAGGCTGGTCTCGAACCCCCGGCCTCAGGTAATCCTCTCGCCTCTGCCTCCCAAAGTGCTGGGATTACAGGCATAAGCCACCGCACCCACCCAGCCATCTGCCTCTATTTTTTACCAGCCATATGATTTGGAGCAAGTTACTCTATTTGTACGCATCTGTTTTCAATTGTAAAATGGGGAAAATAACAAGAAATAAATGAGAAAAAACTTGTGAAATACAGAACCTGGCATGTCACAAGTATCCATAAATGCCCAATTTTATTTGTATTATGACATCCTCTATTTTCTGCCACGCCCCAATACAATCTTAGGGTGAAGCTTCCCTTTTGATGGCTGTGCATGAGTGTCTTTCATTGAAGTGCAAATGTACAAACACACACACAAAACACATACGCCAACACAAAGAGTACTGGGGAGGGGAGGTTCATCAATCCCTGGAAGACAGTGGAGGAGCAGTGTAGTGAAACTTCTGCAGCCCTGGGTAGAACTGCAAAGAGAGAGGATGGTCAGTGCAGACAGAGCCCCCAGAGACTCGGGGCTCAGGGACGGCAGACGTTGCAGAACAAAATGGAAATGCTGAGGGCAGAGGACTCAATGATGGTCTGTTATGAAACAACTGCACAAGTATAGTTTTTCCCTTTCTACCCCCGTGCATTTCTCTCAACCACATCCTAAAGGCTCCTTGCTAAACAAGACAAGACAACTGTTGGGGAAAGTTCAGGCCTCTGAGTGGCAAGGCCACCAAGCATGACAGTGGCACCTACAGGGAAACAGATGCCCCCAGAGAAAAGCCCTGTTCTCCCCCCACCCCTGCTATTTCCCCCCCAATTCCACTCTGGCCTACACAGGTGAGGATGAGGAGACTGATTTACATGATAGTAGAGGAAACACCAATCTGCCACACCCAGGCCTTTTCTCTTACAGGCTGATCCTCGGGCATTTGAGGAGGCGAAGTCAGGAGAACAATAAAACGCTGGCCCAGAGGAAGCAGAAATTATTCATGAGATGGAGGATAGCATTTCAACCCTCTAATGAATATAGTCAGAGAGATCAGAGAAGATATTCTTCTATGAAAGAACTCAATTTTTTTAGGGGAAAAAAAAAATCAGAGAACCACCAAAGAATTCTTGAGATTAACAAATATGCCTACTAAAATTGAAAGTTCAATAGACGAATTGGAAAATAAATAATCTTGCAATGCAAGAACTAACGGAAACAGAGATGGAAAATACAGGAAAAAGAGAAGCAGGCACTTACAGAAAAAGGAGCTGACTAGGACCACACTGCCTAGTCAAACTGGGTGCCAGAAGAAAGTGGAATGTAACTCCTTGTTAAAAGAAAAAATTACTTTCACCTTGGAATTCTATATCTAGCTACACTATCAATAAACCTTAGGGCAGAATAAAGATGTTTCAAACATGTAAGGACACAGGTTATCTTCAGCACATCCATTTAAAACATTTCCCCAGAATTATTGAAGTGTAATTGACAAATAGAAATTATATTGCTTTAAGGTATACAGCGTGATGATTTGATATACATATACAAATATGTCCTTTCTTAAAAAGTTGACTGGGTGTAGTGGTTCACACCTGTAATCCCAGCACTTTGGGAGGCTGAGGTGGGAGAATTGCTTGAGGTCAGGAGTTTGAAGCCAGCCTAGGCAACATAGTGAGAACTTGCCCCTACAAATGAACCAAAAAAATTAGCCAGGCATGATGACATGCACCTGTAGTCCCAGCTACTTGGGAGGCTGAGGCAGAAAGATTGCATTGCCTGAGCCTAGGAGATTGAGGTCGCAGTGAGCCTCGAGTGTGCCACTCACTCTAGTCTGTGCAACAGAGTGAGACTCCAATAAAAACAAAAGCAAAAGTTGCATGATGATGTTTTTCAGAGAAATCAGGAAATAAAAGAAGAAAGAGGAAGATCCAGACCCTAAATCCAAACTAGAAGAGGTTGGGAAGAGTCAAGGAAAATTTCAAATTTTATCTCAGGCCTAGATAGGGTAACCAACTCATCCCAGTTGGCCTGAAACTTTTCATTTTAAGCACTGAAAATCTTGTCTTCTGGGAAACCCCTCAGTCCTGGGCAAACCAAAATGATTGGTCGCCCTAGGCCTAGAGACCAACCAGTCAAAACTAGAACAAGAGGAGTAAAGATTCTAATAGAGAGCTTTCCTGGAGGAAGAGGAATTCCATAGAATTTATAGTATGATAGAGATATGAATAAAGTACTTGTGCAAAAAAAAAAAAGGCAATGAGAAACTCTAGGAAAAACAAACAATTATATAAGAAAAATGACCCAAACTCAAAGAGATTAGATGTGATATGATTTTGAGCTATTGATTCGGTGTGAGAAAAGAGAATCTATTTGTCCTTGATCTTAGAAATAGTCTCCCGCCGGGCTCGGTGGCTCAGCCTGTAATCCCGCACCTTTGGGAGGCTGAGGTGAGTGGATTGCCTGAGCCCACGGGTTCAGGACCCGCCTGGGCAACTTGGTGAGACCTCATCTCTACAATAAATAAAAAATGAGCTGGGCGTGGTAGCAAGCGCCTGTAGTTCCAGTTACTTGGAACGCTGAGGCGGAAGGATCACTGGAGCCCAGCTGGTCGAGGCTGTGGTGGCCGAGAGCAGCCACTGCACTCCAGTCTGGGTGACAGAGTGAGACTCCAACTCAAAAAAAAAAAGAAAAAAGAAATAGTCTCCCATGAGGGATCCAGGGTTATTAGACATCGAACTCAGCAAGTATATTTTTAGTATACTACTTGCTCCAATAGCAAAACATCTTTGCATGGCATAAAGATACAAATATCACTTATTCTTTTTAACTTTTAGAATTAGGCTGTGGATAACATAGGGAAGACTTGGGTTGAAATTCAAGGTCTGATTATAAATGTTAACTTTGACAATGTAAAAATTAAAATGTGGTTGTCAAGATTGTTGGGGGAAAGGGGTGAGTATGAATATATACCCCTGTCACAAGGAGTAACTGCCAAAAGTTGATGCAGCATAAGATAGAGGTCATCTCTTAAGAGTTAAAGGGTACCAAGCAGAACCTAAATAACAACCACCACCACCTTCGTCGTTGGAGAGGTACAGAGAGAATTGAAGGAAGTGAGCTGAATCTTCATGTTTCACAGTGGGAAGCCAATGGCTCTTGGTTAAAGTTGAAAAATCTAGAAATAGTAATATTTGTACATTAGCTAAAGTTTTGAAGATAATCACCAGAAAGACAAAAATTAGAAGTGGTTAAAGGAGGATACCTCCAGGGGCTGAACCTGGGGAGGAAGGATGGAGAAGGCAGGAAACTGTTGCCTTTCATTATAAGCTCTCTGTGCATTGTGATTTTTTTTTTTTTTGAGTTGGAGTCTCACTCTGTCGCCCAGACTGGAGTGCAATGGCCGCTCCCGGCCCCCACAGCCTCGACCTGCTGGGCTCCGGCGATCCTTCCGCCTCAGCCTTCCAAGTAGCTGGAATTACAGGCATGCGCTACCATGCGCTACCAGCTGATTTTTTGATTTATTGTAGAGACGAGATCTCGCTGCCCAGGCGGGTCTCGAACCCGCGGGCTCAGGCAATCCACTCACCTCAGCCTCCCAAAGGCGTGGGATTACAGGCTGAGCCACTGAGCCCGGCAAAATTTTTTATTTTAAAGACGTGGGGTACAGTTCAGGGTTAGGGATACAAATGGTCATTGTACTGGTAAAGTTTAGGCTTCATTTTGGTCCCCACTTCATCTGGTTTGAGATCAGGTACGCTTATTGATGAAGCGTGCCCCCCCCCCAAGTGTATGACCTTAACCCAGTCTTTCTGCTGAATAATAAATGTGGTCCATCAATGCCCTTGTATTAGTCTGCTCGGATTGCCGCAACAAAATAATATACAGTGGGTGGCTTAGACAAGTAAAATTTATTTTCTCATCATTCTGGAGGCTAGAAGTCAAAGGTCAGAGAGCCAGCATGGTTGGAGAGTGGTGAGGTCTCGCTCCTTGGCTTACAGAAGGCTGCTTTCTTGCTGTGTACTCATATGGCAGAAGGGGCTTGGGGGGAGAGAGAGAGAGAGAGAGAGAGAGAATCTCTTTTACCCAAATAGTGCTATATTATACTCACCCTGAGCCCTGCTTTTAAAAAATTTAACAATAAGTCTGAGAGGTTGTTCCATACAAGCACATGTGCAATTGCCTCATTCTTAATAAAAGCTGTACACTATGCCTCAGTGTCGATATATCATGGTTAATTCAACCAGTTCTGTACTAATCAACACTGGTTTCCAATATCTTCCTCTTACACACAGTGATAACAGATGCTTTTGTATGTATCTGTACTCAGTGTCAAAACTTAGTTTTTTAAAAAAAATTTTATTGTAGAGATGAGGTCTCACCAAGTTCCCCATGCTGGCCTCGAACCCACGGGCTCAGGTAATCCACTCGACTCGGATTCCCAAAGTGCTGGGATTACAGACTGAGCCACCGAGTCCAGCCAAAACTTAATTTTCAAAGAGTCATAAACGAAAAATAAAATTTTAAGCCCCCTCAACTGACTGAATGAATCCCCTCTGTGCCAAGGGAAGCCTGAAGCAAAGTGAAATTCCAGGCCATGAAAAAGAAGGAGATTGGACAAGTCCCATTATAACCTCTCCCTAACTGAGCAGCATTAACATTAAAATAGAGATCACAAGATGACAAAACAGACTCTGTGGCAATCGGATACCAAATTCCAACCTGACTCTGGTATAGCATCACAGGACGGGTAGCAGGTCCTAAAGGAAATCAAGATATTTATCCCAAAATATATTTATTTATCATATTTTGAAATAGCCCTGCAAAGCCACCTTTTGTGGGGAAATATTGATATCTATAGAGAATCTCCACTTACACCGCCAGATCTTTGTCCTCCCAAGCCTTCTCAGGTCCAAGAGGGATTCACTGAGCGTCTGACACCTTTGAAGTCTGAAAACAGACATTTGCCATCTATTCTAAGGGCTGCCACCTATGAGGCTTCCTCTTCAGATCAGGAACCTTGGCTACCTCAACTCCCTTTTATCTCAGCTCAGCATTTCCTTTACTGATTTCAAAATTCCTTAGACAGAACTTAGCTCTTCCTATCAATTGCCAATCAGACAATCTTTAAATCCCCCTATGGCCTGCAAATCCCCACTTGGAGATGTCCCTGCTTCCCAGGCAGAACCAATGTGAATCTCACATGTATTGATACATGTCTTGCCTGTAACTTATGTTTCCCTAAAAAAGTGTATAAAGTCAAACTGTAATTCAATCATTTGGGGCACATGTTTTCAAGACCGCTTGGAACTGTGCCACGAGCCTAGGTCACTCAAACTTGCCACAAAATAAGCCTTTAAAAATATTTTACAGAGTCTGGCGTCTTTCATCAACAGAATGAGAAGCATGATTCCTATACCAACATAAAGTGATTATGTGTTGAAGGCTTAATGAATTCATCAGTGAAGCAACCAGCAGGATGGTAAAGCTGGTTCAAAGAGAATTTGAGAGACTGGTTACATTTGGGCACTGGAAGAAATCTGGAATAAGATAGCTGTGGGTTAGATACAAAACTGGTTAGTGTCCTCCAGAGCAATAAACGATAACCTTTGGGATTAGCTTTTCTTTTCTTTTTTTTTTCTTTTGAGTTGGAGTCTCACTCTGTTGCCCAGGCTGGAGTGCAGTGGCATGCTCCCGGTCACCGCATCCTCGACCTGCTGGGCTCTGGCGATCCTTCTGCCTCAGCTTTCCAAGTAGCTGGAACTACAGGGGCCGCTACCACACCCGGCTAAATTTTTTTGATTTATTGTAGAGATGAGGGCTCGCCAAGTTGCCCAGGTGGGTCCCAAACCTGCAGGCTCAGGCAATCCACTCACCTCAGCCTCCCAAAGCAAGGGATTACAGGTTGAGCCACCGAGCCTGGCTGGGATTAGCTTTTCTACAGGACACAATCATTTTGTACCTCTCCCAGATAAAAGTCACTTGCATTGTTACTACATGAGAATCATTTGCATGACTAATAGTTAGTTGACATCTGTCCTTCAGAGTTGTAAAATACCCTAATCAATAGTAAATAGGTCTAACCAAGAAGCTAGATAATTAAATGATCCTTGAGTAGGCTTGGTAGACAATATCCCAGTGGGATGCTTGAAAGGACAAGCAGCCATCATTTTGCCTATTTCCCAGTTTTGGATTGTTTTTCTTTCTCTCTTTCTTTCTTTCTTTCTTTTTTTTTTTAATTTATTGTAGAGATGAGGTCTCACCAAATTGTCCAGGCTGTTCTCGAACCCACGGGCTCAGGCAACCCTCTCATCTTTGAAAGGACAGACCGAGAGCAGGAAGCCATTTTTCGTATTGTTCCTAAACCTTAATATAATGATGAGAAAGTAGAAGCTATGTTTTTAGAGAACTACACACTTTAGGTAAAATTAACTTTGCCGACTTTGTCTTTCAGAAACAGATTTCCTGGTGCCAGGTATCAGAGGTATCTCATAGTGGCAATCAAGCTTGCCTAGAGTAAAGGGAACTTACAAGTGAAAGACGGTGGCGCACAGCAGACTCAACCCCCTTTGAGGCCAAGAGATTTATTAAAGCAGCGGCTATAGAAAGAAGGAAGAGGGTCTGTAACCGCCGGGTAGGGGAGGGAGAGTGAGAGAGAGCCCGCGAGAGAGGTCTGTATTTATCGGTTTGGGAGGGGGTGGCCAGTGCTGTGCTGGGGCCTGGTAAGGGCTGGCCAGTGCCGTGTTAGGGTCTTATTGGAGGGGGCTATGAGGTAGTGTTCCTATAGGGAGATAATATTTGCGCACAGGTTTAAGTTTCGCATGCACAGGAAAAGCTGGAGTTTAGGGCCTTTGTAGTTTTTGTTTGGTTCTATGCAGTGTGTAGCGCCATCTCGGGGAGACGCCCTTCTGACTGTTCCCTGAGCCCTTCAACAAGGCCTAAGAAATCATGCATTGGGCAAGGATTGTAGAAGTCATGAAACTTGTAATCACAAAAGTTATGACTGCTCAGAGGGAGAGCAGGTGGGGATTGGACCTTCCAGTAAATTGCCTACAGGGAAGCCAAGGATCCCTGAAGCTACCCACTGGGAATGCCTAGGAGATAAGGGGAGGTGCACCATCCATTAGCTCTAAGGAATGTCATTTGGGAAGGTGCGGAAGAATTAGAATCCTTGTCGCGCCCTTCTCTAGGGGCTATGATAATGTGGGGGGACATTAGTGGGTCTCTATGTCGCAGGTTCTCCAAGACATTTTCACAGGTGGTTGATAAGGAAGTCATGGCAGTCACGTCTACCTGACTGCAACATCTCCAAGGGAAAAGATTCAAGCCAGGGCTTGGAGGGGCTATGACGCCACACTCACCTAGAGTGTGGGCCCACTCCCTGTCAGTGGGGGGTGAACTTTTCTTAAATAAATCTTTTCTTCTCTAACCTCTCTCTGTGTTGCAGTTCTTTGCATTTACTCGGATCTCTGGGTTGTCAGCGTGCACCTCTGGCTTGCCGGCTCCAGTGGCGCTGTGCCTTTTCTCTCCATCCACCCTCACCCTGTCCAGACCCTAACAATCTTGGCCTCTCAAAGGCATGCACCATTGCACACAGCTGGATTCTTTTTCTCTTTTTCTTTTTTTTTGAGTTGGAGTCTCACTCCATTGCCCAGACTGGAGTGCAGTGGCACGCTCCCAGCCACTGCAGCCTTGACCCGTTGGGCTCCAGTGATCCTTCCGCCTCAGCCTTCCAAGTAGCCAGAATTACAGGCACGTGCTACCACACCCGGCTAATTTTTTATTTTATTCTAGAGATGAGGTCTTGCCAAGTTGCCCGGGCGGGTCTCGAACCTGCAGGCTCAGGCAATCCACTCACCTCAGCCTCCCAAAGCACTGAGTTTACAGACTGAACTACCGAGCCCGGCCAGATTCGTTTTCTTAACATGGGACAGCTTGGAGATAAGCTCCAAGTAGATTTGCAGGATCCAAGGGTATGTGCATTTGTTATTTCAATAGGGATGGCCATGGAGCCCCTCATGGAAGTTGTACCAGTTATGTCCTCACTAGCAATGTGTGAGAGTGCCTGTTCCCACACACGCAGTTGGTATCCCATTTTATGCAGGGCATTGTCGAACTGGAGAAAAGTCAGGGCAGGAGAAAGATCAGAAATCAAGGCATTTGAAGAAGGGTGTAGAGAAATCAGAGCTCTGGTGTGCTAGGGTGCGGACAGGGTGAGGGTGGATGGAGAGGGAGAGGAGAGACGCAGGGAGGTGCAGCACCGCTGGGGCTGGCAGCCGGAGGTGCGTGCTGGCAACCCAGAGATCCAAGGAAATGCAAAGAATTGCACCTCACAGAGGTGAGAGAAGAAAAGATTTATTTAAGAAGAGTTCACAGACAGGGAGCGGGCCTACACTATAGGTGAGTGATGGTGTTGTAGCCCCGCAAAGCCCTGGCTTAAATCCTTTTCTTGGAGATGTTGCATGTGGACTGTCATGACTTCCTTGTCAACCACCTGTGGATGTCTTAGAGATCCTGTGACACAGAGACCCATTAATGTCCACCCATATGATCACACCCCCTACAGAAAGGCGTGACAAGGGTTCGAATGCTCTTGCACCTTCTCAAATGACATTCCTTAGAGCTAATGGAGGGTGCACCTCCCCTTATCTCCTAGGCATTCCC
>NW_007087004.1:43711-47462 GCF_000164805.1 Carlito syrichta
GGCCACTGCACTCCAGTCTGGGTGACAGAGTGAGACTCCAACTCAAAAAAGAAAAACAAACAAAAAAAACAGAACCAGATGAAAAATGACTTCCCACTCTCGGTCTGACCTTTCGGGTCTGTCCTTTCATGGAGAAAACAGGATTTATAGAAGATGTGATAGTGTTCTTCTACTACCTGAGGACCTGTCACAAAAGAGGATGGCTTGTCCTAAAATGTTCCACAGGACAGACTGTGAAGACGGGAGTATGAGCTGCGACTAGGGTTCACCAGAAAGGGCTTCGAATAGGAAGGTTTTAGTAGGCTGGGTCAAACTCAGGGCAAGGAGGCAAAAGTCCTGGTTTTACTCCCAGCCCAGTCCTTGTACTAACTGTTGACAAAAAGGTGCCAAACTCTATAAAATATTTCAAGATGGTTTATTCTGAACCAAACTTGAGGACTTGAGCCCGGGAACACCCGCCCTCAGGAGGTCTGGAGAACATGAGCCCACTGTGGTTAAATGGTGGGTTGGCTATATGCATTTTAGGAAGGCAGAAGTTGCAAGAAACCATAAATCTATGCATATGATATTTTCATTGGTTTGACCCAGGAAGGGGAACATCACCAAGTGGGGGCTTTCAGATCATAAGTAGATTCAAAGATTTATTGACTGGTAAGTTTGTAGCGCCTATCTAAAAAATTTGGAAAATCAGTAGAGGAGATGCTTTGTTAAGGGGAGTGGAAAACTTCAGTTTTGTTGATATGAGGGAGGATGGCAAAAAAACCTGGAATTAATTTTTGGAATGTGGGCCCCTTGTAGTAAAGGCTTCCTCTACTAGGTGAGTGTTCTAGGAATCCATTGGCATCAGTGTATCAGCTAGCATTGTTGTGAGAGGTTGTGTTCAGTTTCAGTGAATTTTTTTTTTGAGATTCTTTCAGCGTGCTTGTCCATCTCATGATGGACAACGCCCACACCATGCTGAGCGTTCAGCAGTTTTGGACCAAAAACTGATGACCTTCGTGTCCCACCCTCCCTATTCACCCAATCTTATCCCAAGCGACATTTGTTTCCCTGGATGATAAAAATTCTCAGAGGGAAATGTTTTGTCAATGTGGAAGAGGTGAAACAAAAAATGGCAGAAGCGCTAAAAGGCATCAACATCGATGAGTTCAAAAACTTTTTGAGTAATGGGAAAAGCAAAAAGTATACTGCATCAACTGAAGAGTACTTTGAAGGTGACTGAAATTTAACCATGTAAGAACAAATATACAATTTTAAATAAACAAATTCTGGGTTTTTTTGGGAGGGTCCCCTATAGATGAAGTCCTACACGTGGCAGACATCAAAGAGGATAGATAAGTGCTTTGCTAGTTCCCAGGAGATGGCTTTACAGCGCCATAAAATACTTAGATTTCCTCCTTTATTTGTTATGTGATGTTATACTAGAGTCAAGTTGGAAAACAAGCTTAGGATTTAGGGTAAGGCTGGGAGCAGTGGCTCACGCCTATAATCTCAGCACTTTGGGAGGCTGAAGTGAGAGGATTGCCTGAGCCCAGGGGTTCAAGACCAGCCTGGGCAACTCAGCAAGCCACCATCTCTACAATAAATCAAAAAATTAGCTGGGCATGGTGGCACATGCCTGCAGTTCCAGTTACTTGGAAGGCTGAGGCGGAAGGATTGCCTGAGTCCAGTAGGTCGAGGCTGCAGTGGCCATGAGTGTGCCACTGCACTCCAGCCTGGGCAACAGAGTGAGACGCCAACTAAAAAAAAAAAGTATTTAGAGTAATGGGGTGATAAAACCCCATCTGTTGAGTCCTTATCAAGTAGTGACTCTCTAAGCCTCTTAGAAATTTGGATAAAAGAAAAATGGTCAGGTTTGGTTCTCACAAGGAAGTCACCCTGGTAGCTGCCACTTCTTGGACTCTTCTAAGGGAAACTGCTTCTGTCTCCAGCTTTGCCCCCCACTTGCACACGCCACCCCTGTGGGCAGGGGCTCCAGCTTCTCAACTCTTCCCATGCTGGCGACAGCTGATTGATCGGGGTGAGGTTCTGACCTATCAGCAGTCAACAACCCACGGGTTGGCTGATGTCCTTAGAGGAAAGAAAGTTCTGCTCCAACCTGGAGGAGTTGAGCCAAACTCTCATTCTTGGGCATTGGGAGATCCTGAGAGAAGCCATCCAGTAGCAGTAGGTGGGACTGAGCGGTCTGGATAAAGGGCACGGGAGCCTCTTCACAGGACTCTAAGAGAGCAGGGTGTAATTGCAGAGCCCAGTGCAAAATGAACATGTGCGACCCCTGCTCAAAAACTATTAAGAATTTCAAGATGGCGACAGCAGAGCATGGAACCCCAGGTAGATCCTTCTGAACAGGGACTGCAGAAGAAGCCCTCCCATGAAACCTGCCCCAAGCAGAAGTTACGTGGAAACAGAAACTCTGAGGCCACACTGGGGAGAAGCCAACTGGTAACAGGAAAGGAAACAAGACACTAAGATGACAAGGAGGAGAAACACGACTGAGCCACATCAGTTGCTGAGCGCCAGGGCAAAGACCCTCTTTCCCCATTCCTGATGCCTCCAGAGCTGCCTGGCACCAAGTGCCTGAAGGCTGGAACTGTGAGTCTTCCGCTGTCTCAGAGGCCTGGGGATCAGACTCCCAGTGCCATGTGATCTGCGTGAGCCATTGAGGGGCCTTTCTCCATGTCCTTCCGGGTCCTTACGATCACCTCCCTCCCCAGCCTCTCCCACTTAGAGATCTGAGTGATCCAATCTCCTGCCTCACACAACCTAACTGGAGTCTGCTGACTCTTGTGTGGCCTGGGAAAGTCCTTCAGCCTCTTGGATGTTCCTGGTTCTTCCTGCATCTGTGAGCCCACACGCCACTGTTGGTGTTGAACCAGTCAGCCCTGGCAGGTGGAATCGAATCTGTCTCCTGCTATCACTTTACATTGGTTCTGGAGGGCTTGTTTTCTCCTGCCCCTGGATGGAATTTGACACGACCCATGATATTTCTGGTTGTGTTCAGGCCATTAGAGGTCCTCTGGCCAGTCATAAAAATGCCCAGTCCCATAGAGCCATCAATTGCTCCTCTTGATTGGAAGTGAAACCTCCCTCCCCATCTGGTCGGCTGGGTGCAGAAAGTACGGGGGTGCGGTGGGAAGGGGGTGCTCCCTTCTCCTCCCAACGCCTCTGCTTCCTCCCCCCCATGTGGCTAGCCAGTGTTCTAACCTTATAGGTTGGCCCTAGGGAGGGAGAAGAGTTAAGGGTGGAAGGAAGGTACTTACATCATGGTTCTTGGCATGCTCTGCTGGGCTGGGATAGTTTTGAGTCTCTGTCTGACTTTCTCTCTCTGTCTCTCTTTTCCTTTGTCTCTGTTTCTTTTTCTGTCTGTCTCCCTGTCTCTTTGTCTCTCTCTCTCTCTCTCTCTGTCTGTCTCTGACTCTCTCTGTCTCTGTCTCTATGTAGCTCTCTCTCTGTCTCTCTCTCACTTTCTCTGTCTCTCTCTCACTGTCTCTGGCTCTCTGTTTCTTTCTCTTTTTTTAAGTTTTAATTTAATTTAATTTTAATTAATTAATTAATTAATTATTTTTTTGAGTTGGAGTCTCACTCTGTTGCCCAGACTGGAAGTGGCCACTGCAGCCTCGACCCACTGGGCTCCAGCGATGCTTCCACCTCAGCCTTCTGAGTAGAAGAATTACAGGCACGCGCTACCACACCTGGCTGATTTTTGATTTATTGTAGAGATGAGGTCTCGCTAAGTTGCCCAGGCGGGTCT
>NW_007087004.1:47679-49189 GCF_000164805.1 Carlito syrichta
TCAGGCAATCCACTCACCTTGGCCTCCCAAAGTGCAGGATTACAGGCTGAGCCACCGAGCCCAGCTGGCTCTCTGTTTCTGTCTCTCTCTTTCTGTCTCACTGTCTCTGTCTCTCTCTGTCTTTCTATCTCTGTCTGTCTCTCTCTCTCACTGTCTCTCTCTCTCTCTGTCTCTTGCTCTCTCTCAGGGGTACCTTGGTGATCCTTTGGAGATTCCTCGCCCCCACTGAGGGTTTCTGCCTTGGCAGGAGGCATGCACCTGGTTTCTGACTGTGTCCACACTCCCTCCTCAGACCCTGGCAGCATATGCAGGCACCAGCTTTTTTCTACCTAAGTCGAGGTATCTCTGGGAGGGGCTCTTGGGCATGATCTCTCTCGCGCTGGCACACCTGGCCCCAGGGGAGGCACTCGTAAGCCACAGGGGCCCACACTCCGCTCTCTGAAGAGTGTCCTAAAGCCCCTGCTCAGGCTTCAGGCAGGATGGAGATCACTCAAGAACACGAGCAGCACTTTCCAGCCGAGACCTTGCTGTGGACGAGGAGTCTAAACTCTGCAGAGCAAGTTTTCCCACCTCCTTCCATCTCTGTCCCTGTAAGTGCCGCGCCATGATGGGTCTCATGCCTCACTCCAAATTCTCTCTTGGGACTTCAGCCCAAACTTCAACTGCGCATCCAGTTCCACATTTTTCTGCCAGTGTCTCTCATACATGAGTATTTGGTGTCTGTTCCTGGGGGCACTCAACAGAGGGGACGTCCACTGCAGAGAAGGCAAAGAGGGGCTGGTGTGCTGGAAAGCAGGTTCCCCTAAAAACCCCTGCAAGACTTGACCTTGAAATCTGCAAGGCCATAGGTTCCCCAGGAATAGAAAAATGGACACCTTTAGGCAGCTGGCGATGACCCACTCACAGGCCAAGGGCCCACTGCACCAAGTACCAGGTATGTCTCCTCCACGATTACATTCAGGAACCCAGAAAATGAGCACCAGGTGGAGTCTGACTCCCAGAGGGCCCCCCTCTCCAACTGGGGCCATGAATGAGGAGAGCCGGGCTTTGGGTCTTTTTTGGCGGGGGTGGGGGTGGTTGGCGTCTCACTCTGTCGCCCAGGTTGGAGTGCAGTGACACACTCACGGCCACTGCAGTCTCAACCTGCTGGGCCCAGGCAATCCTGCCGCCTCAGCCTTCCAAGTAGCTGGAACTATAGGCACTTGCCACCACACCCAGCTAATTTTTTGATTTATTATAGAGACGAGGTCTTGCCAAGCTGCCCAGGCTGGTCTCAAACTCGTGAACTCAGGCAATCCTCTCACCTCAGCCTCCCAAAGTGCTAGGATTATAGGTGTGAGCCACCATACCCGGCCTTGGGTCTTTGAGTATAGCAACATCCTAGACGCTCTGTCCAATAGTTCTCACAATGTCTGGTCTTCTCCTTCGGAAAAGATAGAGGTATCACCACAGTGTACACTTCCCAGGAATGTTTCTCCTTCAGTCCTTGGATGTTGTGGGTCCAAACACT
>NW_007087004.1:49209-57333 GCF_000164805.1 Carlito syrichta
AAGGCATGCGCTACCATGCCCGGCTGATTTTTTAATTTATTGTAGAGATGAGGTCTCGCTGCCCAGGCGGGTCTCGAACCCACGGGCTCAGGCAATTCACTCACCTCAGCCTCCCAAAGGCGTGGGATTACAGACTGAGTCATCGAGCCCGGCCCTCCTCATTCATTTTGATTGTCCAGGTTCAATCGTGCCTTTGTTGACTACCTATTTATTTTGTTCCTGGAGCTACCACGTCCAGCTCATTTTTAAGATTTTTTTGTGGAGTCGAAGTCTTGCTATGTTGCCCAGGCTGGTCTTGAACTCCTGGGCTCAAGCAATCCTCCCACCTCAGCTTCCCAAAGTGCTACGATTATAGGCATGAGCCACTGCGCCTGGCCCATGGGGATTCTCTTCTGGTGGTGAAGTGCTGGAGTAAGAGGACCTTGAGGGTGGGATCCTGCCCATCTTGTTGCTTGTTGAGAGTCACCACCACACCCTTTAAGGACACCGAGACCCTCTCATCAGCACACACCTCATGTCTCGGTAGGTAATGTCACCTGGGTCCTCCTAGGGAGTATCAGCATCTGGTGACTTTCATGCCATCCGTGACACGTCTCCTCAAACATGCCCACTCCTCTGGCTTTTTGGTCCCCTTTCCATCCTCTGCCATGGAATTCGGGCACCTCCATCTTACTCGGAGGGCCTTCGTTTTCCTGTGTGCCCAGGGAAACGCGTCCACATCGCCTCCTGAGGCCCCAGCCAGGGTATGAGTTCTCATGTCCCGGAATTGTGCCCCCATCCAGTCATATGGCCAAGTGCCTCCAGGATCCATTTCCTGGGCTCCAAGCCTTCCTCGGGATGTGACCCTTTTCTTCTTTTGTGAGGCCCAGCACGTCCTCCACTGAGTTGTGTTGCAACCTCAACCCCCTTATGGGTGACCAGGAGGGAAAGTGGGACCGTGTCTCAGAAGGACGCATGTTGTTTTGAAAGGAGTGGTCTCTGCATTGTCTTCAAGCAAGGGGGTTAGATTTGGTGCTCAACCTTAGCAGGAAGGTCTTGGCCTCCTCTGTGGACTCAGAGAGTTTTGCAAAACCTTGGGGTTCAAGGTCTGGGGAGACATCCATCCAGATGATCCCGTCCCATTCTTCCCAACCAGGGCCTTACCTTGGCCTAGAGATCTTTCTGGGTTTGGAGTTTAACCTTCTATAGGCTCTTGTACTGTTGGGGAGAGGTCTTGGGCCTTGACCTCAGCTTTCTCTATGCACCTCCAAGAGATGGGAGCCTCCTTATGTATTATCAAGAAGACCCTCTAACCTTCCCATGGAGCTTTTATTTTATTTGTTTTGAGTTGGGCGTTGCACTCCATCACCCAGGCTGGAGTGCAGTGGCACAATCACAGCTCACCCCATCCCCCACTTTCTGGGTTCAGGTGATCCATCCACCTCAGACTCCTGAGTGGCTGGGTCTACAGGCGTGCACCACTACACCTGGCTAAATTTGGATTGTTTGTAGAGAGGAGGCCTTGTTACGTTGCCCAGGCTGGTCTTGAACTCCCGGGCTCAAGCAATCCTCTAGCCTTGGCCTCCCAAAGTGTTTGGATTACAGGCATGGGCCACTGCGCCCGGCCTTTCACATGTAGCTTTTAATCACCAGTAAGTCACTCTCAGCTTTTTGTTATCTTTCCCAAAACATGGCTGTCCTGATTTGATAAGTGTCTCCTCCATATTTATTAAAATGCCAGATATATCACACCAGCTGGTACGCTATAGACTACCACTGTGCCAGTCCATCACAGGGAAAAGTTTTAGCAGCTTTTGCTACTTTGTGCCAGGGTGTATATCTGTGCCTCACCCTCCATTGCTGCTGCCAGCCAGATGGTAGGTGACCCAACACCAGAATCCAACCCAGTGGGAGATCTGTGGGCCGCTCCCAGCCCCCAAATGTCACAGACTGGTCCCTGGGAGGAAGACCCCGAGTCGGAGATGAATGTCGCAGGTTAATAGCTAGTGCTCCTGGGGTCACCCCCGTGGAAGTGGGGAAGGGAGCAGATTGAGCCAAGGAAGAAGCTGGACTGCGATGCTGTCTTGGCACAAGCCCCTGCTGCCTCTGCAGGGAGTTCTGAAGACACATGACCCTTCAGAGCCATCCCAAGCTGGGAGGAAAGGGCCAGGACATCGTGTCCTTGTGTTGACGGCTCCTTGTATAGGGCATCCTGGGAAGGGAAAGGCGTCTGAGCAAGGCAGCTGTCCCTAGAAGGCACACTGGAAGGGGCTGCCAGCTGAGTGTCCACGACATTCTTAGCAGCCGGGGTTCCAAGTCCTCAGTCCAGAATAGGGATCTGGGTGATGACAGCACCCTCCACACAAATGCCTATGGGCTGGTCATGGTGGCTCATGCCTGTAATCCCAGCACTTTGGGAGGCTGAGATGGGAAGATTGCTTGAGGCCAGAGTTTGAGACCAGTCTGAGCAACAAAGGGAGACCCTGACTCTATAAAAAAAAATTCTTTTTTTTTTTGAATTGGAGTCTCACTCTGTCACCCAGACTGGAGTGCAGTGGCCGCTTCCGGCCACCACAGCCTCGACCTGCTGGGTTTCAGCAATCCTTCTGCCTCAGCCTTCCAAGTAACTGGAACTACAGGTGCGTGCTACCACGCCCGGCTAATTTTTTGATTTATTGTAGAGTTGAGGTCTCGCCAAGTTGCCCAGGCGGGTCTCGAACCCGCGGGCTCAGGCCATTCCACTCACCTCAGCCTCCCAAAGCACGGGATTACAGGCTGAGCCACTGAACCTGGCTTAAAAAATTAAAAAATTAGCCGGGTGTGGTGACATCTCCTTGTAGTCCCAGCTACTTGAGAGGCTGAGGCAGGAGAATCGTTTAAGCCTGGGAGTTTGAGGCTGCAGTGAGCTAGAATTATACCACTGCTTGGACAACAGAACCAGAACCTCTCTGGGGGAAAACCACAACAACAGCAAAAAAAATGTGTCAAATGAGGGAACACAGCAGGGGCACAGCAGAGGGAGGAGTGCGGATGGGACGGGGCTTCCGGAAGTAACCGTTGTTGACACTTGACGGTCGTTTGAGCCCATTCTCTCATTGGATCCTATGAAGACACAACAGGTTCGTTCATCTGGCCCATTTTACAGATGAGGACACTGTAGCTCAGAGGGGTTAAGTAACTTGCCCGAAGTTGCCCAGCTAGGACTGGGAGACTGCAGTCAGACACCACAGCTGGACACCTGAGTCACACTTTTTTCACCTGGACAAGGCGGAAGCCTCTATCTGGAGCAGGTGTGTCTTATTGTGATGAAAGGGCTGCAGAGGACTCACCCTGCAAGAATTTAACACCTCTGCTCACATTCCATCCATTCATATCCCACCGACAGAAGCAAGTCCCGTGGCCAAGGCCAACACCTGTCGGGTGGGGAGTCTCATGCCTCTCACAGGAAACCATGGCCAGGGTGGGGAGGGAAGTACTGTCTACCAGAGCCACATGCCACAAGGTAACAACCTGCAGGAGCCGGGTTGTGGTTGCCCCCTTGGGGAGGCTCACATGCTCTCCAGTTTGCCACAGGTTCCACCCTGCCCTATAGTGCTCCCTAGCCACTCCCATCACCTGTATGGCCCTGCAGTGATGAGTATGTGAGCCCAGGACTTGGTGGTTTTTTGAGACCTTCCCAGTGTTAACCTTTCCCAAGTGCTAATCATGCCACTTGGGAGGGATTAGAAAACAGACCTATTAGGCTAATCTTATTCATAGCCATAATGATCTGGCTGGTTTACCCCAAACTCTAGACGCCAACTTGTGCAGAGACCTGCTGCTGTGGCCTGTCCAGGGGCCTGGAATCCCCTATGACAGTGTTCCCCAACCTTCTTGGCACAGGGACTGGTTTCATGGAAGACAATTTGTCTACGGACTGGGGGTGAAATGCGGGGATGTGAGGATGTGGGAGGACATCAACAAGCATTAGATTCTCATAAGAAGCTGCAACCGGCCGGGCACGGTGGCTCAGCCTATCATCCCAGCACTTTGGGAGGCCGAGGTGAGAGGATTCTCTGAGCCCGTGGGTTGGAGACCCGCCTGGGCAACTTGGTGAGACCTTGTCTCTACAATAAATCAAAAAATAAGCCAGACTTGGTGGCACGTGCCTGTAGTTCCAGCTACTTGGAAGGCTGAGGTGGAAGAGTCGCCGGAGCCCAGCAGGTGGAGGCTGCAGTGGCCGTGAGTGTGCCTCTGCACTGCAACATGGGCGACATAGTGAGACTCCAACTCAAAAATAAATAAATAAAGAAGACGCATGCAACCTAGATCCTTCGAATGTGCAGTCCACATTAGGGTTTACGCTCCTATGAGAATCTAAGGCCACACTGACCTGATAGAAGATGGAGCTCCACTCACCCACCCCTCAATTCCTGAGGAAGGAACGCCTGAGCCCAGGAGGTCCAGGCTGTGGTGAGCTGTGATTGTGCCACTCCAACCTGGGCTACAGAGCGAGACTTCAACTTAAAATAGATACATAAAAATAAAAAAAAAACCAAAAAACGATGTCCCTTGGGAAAGGCATGATGCCATCTAGGGAACACCTCGGCAGGGAGCTTGGTGCCACGTGTATTTTCTTCAACTGAGAGTCAGCCCTGAAAGAAGAGAGTCCTGAGCAGATTCGTTGTGACGAGGGTAGAAAGAGCAGAAAGTACGTCCTTGGAGTTTAGCTACTGGGGATGAGATTGGGAAAAGAAAGGACCTTGGAGTTAGGGCAACTGGCAGACTGGGGAGGGAACTCAGAGAGAGAAACAGGGAAAATGTCCACCACCGAGGCTGCTTCCCCACCAGCTCTGAGCTCCTCCAACCCTGAGTGGTGTCAGTCCACCGTCTGCCCACATGTCCCGCCCCCTGCCAGCTGCCATCGCAAGGTTCTTGGTGCCAGACAGTTTCCCAGTCACTGAGTCCAGCTCTGTATGGGAGCCATAGTCGGTGCCTCATTGCTGCTTTCCCAGTGGCTCCTAAAATACCCCGTTAATCCGTGTCTTAGGGATATGGAAACTGAGTCTTAGAGAAGCGAAGAAGGTGGTGAATTTGGGATAAAAATCCAGGCCCACTGATGCCTGGATGCTTTTCACCTCACGACAGGGTCCCACCCCTGTGGGGCCTCACCCACACCCATTCCATGCCCATACCCAGTTCATGCACGACCCTTGGGGTGGGGGGAGCCAGCCGCCTCCTAACCAACTCCCTCAGCATCAGATCCCTGATCCCGTTGCCATAGAAACAGCTTTGGACCTCACCAGTCTCTCCTGGGCTCAGTAGGGAGGTACTGGAGGGGATAACCCACCATTTGCTAGCAAATTTGGGGAATGACAAACCATGCTATGCAGAGAGGCAGCCGAAGGTTGGGAGGGAGGACAGAGGAAGGCAGCTTGGTGTAATCTGAGCCTCTGTTCTCCGTCCCAGGAGAATGGGCATCACGGAGAGAGGCCAGAAGCTGACTCCCTGGGATCACCAGGCAGACAGCCTAGCCTCCTTGGGTCAGCATCCATGAACAAGTTCTCTGTGCCAGACACTATTCTGGAGATGCAGGTGTGGACACATCCAGGAAGGATCCTGCCCTCCAGGAGCTTACATTCTGGTGGGGGAAACCGACAATGGACATGAGATACAGTACATGTAAGATAAATAGTGTGGAAGATGCTACGAAAAAAGAACCGGTAGCTCCAGGCACTGGCGATCAGAGAAGCAGGGGTTTGCAATGTGAAGGAATGCAGCACTATCTTCAAAGGCAGGTCTTAGGTGTCCACAAACAGAGCCTCATCCACCCTGACATGGGACCCTGAAGGGTGCTTGTTCTGTGCAAAGGTAAGAGGCGGGAGGGTTACAGACTCTGAGAGAAGGGCCAGCCAGGCACAGTGGCTTGTGCCTGTCATCCCAGCACTTTGGGAGGCTGAGGCAGGAGGATGGCTTGAGGGCAAGAGTTTGAAACCATCCTGGGCAACATAGTGAGATTCTGTCTCTACAAAAAATGAAAAAGTGAGCCAAGCATGGTGACACTTGTAGTCCTAGCTACTCAGGAGGCTGAGGTAGGAGGATCCCTTGAGCCCAGGAGTTTGAGGTTGCAGTGAGCTGTGATCGCAGCCTACCTCTGTGTTCCAGCCTAGGCGACAGAGTGAGACAGAGACCCTGTCTCTAAAAAAATAAAAAAAGAACCTGAGAAGAGGCAGAAGTCCCCCTATCCACCAACCCAGACTCCAGGCAGAATTCCAGCAGGAGCACAGAGGCTGGGCTATGGAGGGTTTCCTTGGTTTAAGCCCCTTCTGTTAACATCCAAACATCCTGGGAGGTTTTTCTCAGAGAACACACCTGGGTAAGTTAGCAGCTCTCTGGGGACAGACAATAGGCCTGAGATGGGTCAGAGGCAAACATGTCTGCTCTAAAAGGAGCTGTCCAGCTGGCCCTGGGAAGGGGCAATGCCTTCCTCAGTGTAACCTGGCCCTCAGGATGGAGGCCTTTGCCAGTGACTGCTTTTGCACGTTTCAGGTGGCGCAGGGACCCTGTGGTGTTTTTCCTCCAGCAAAGTTGCTCCCCTACTCCCCCTCCCTGCACCCCCAGTCCCTTGCTGCCTGGTCTGTGTCTGCCTCCTTGCTCCTACTTGACCCATGCACCCCTCCCCGCTGGCTGTGTATGTCCCTAGATGTCCCCATACACTGCCCTGCCAGTCTTAGCTGGCCAAGGTGCTGCCATCGCCTCCCTGCAGACAGGCAGAGCCAGCGATGTCCTTTCCAATCGCAAATCCTCCTCAGAGCCCCGCCTACACCTCCTTGCCCTTGGGAGCGATTGCACCTTGAACTTCCTTTCAGTCTCAGCTGGTTTGTGTCATCTCTGACCATTCAGACTGGTGTCGGACCAAATGTGACTTGGGACCCTGGGTCGGATCTCGAAAAAGGACTTTAGGCCGGGTGTGGTGGCTCATGCCTATAATCCCAGTTCTTTGGAAAGCCAAGGCAGAAGGATCACGTGAGCCCAGACAAGTTCAAGGCTGCAGTGAGCTGTGATCACGTCTTTCATGGAGAAACTGGTAACTGGCAGATGTGAATGAATTTTATGTGCATTTTGCCACAATTGTAAATAGTTTAGTTTGGTTAATAGTGTGTACCAATGTCAATTTCTTAATTTTGGCAAAAGCATGCCCCCTGGTTAGATCAAATGTGGACATCAGGGGAAGCTGTGTGTAGATGGAGACTGTGCTTTCTTTCTTTTTTTTTCTTTTTTTGAGTTGGAGTCTCACTCCGTCACCCAGGCTGGAGTGCAGTGGCACATTCACGGCCACCCCAGCGTCGACTTGCTGGACTCTGGTGATCCTTCTGCCTAAGCCTTCCAAGTTGCTGGAACTATAGGTGTGCGCTGCCATGCCCGGTTAATTTTTTTTGTTTAATTTATTGTAGAGATGAGGTCTTGCCCATTCGCCTGGGGTTGGTCTCGAACCCATGGGCTCAGGCAATCCACTTGCCTCAGCCTCCAAAAGTGCTGGGATTACAGGCTGAGTCACCAAGCCTAGCCAATTTTTTGATTTATTGTAGAGATGAGGTCTCGCCATATTGCTCAGGCTGGTCTCAAACCCCTGAGTTAGGCAATCCTCTCGCCTCTGCCTCCCAAAGTGCTGGGATTACAGGCTGAGCCACCGAGCCCGGCTGAGACTGTGCTTTCTTTGCATTTTCAGCAAATATAAAATTATTCCAAGATAAAAATGCATTTTAAAAAATGATGAATCTAGGTAAAGAATACACTGGAGTTCTTTGTACTGTTGCCGTAATTTTAAAAAATGAGTTTGAAAACATTTCAAAATAAAAGTTCCCACACCTTCATAGCAGCAGTATTTTCAATAGCTACAACGTGAAAGCGGCCCTGTGTCCATCAATGGCTAAACAAATTGTGGTCCATCCATACGATGGACTATTATTCAGTCTTAAAAAAGGAAGGAAATTCTGACACATGCTCCGTTGGACCTTGGAGATATTATGCTAAGTAAATTAAGCCGGTCACAAAAGGACAAATACTGTGATTCCACTTACATGAGACACTTAGAGTAGTCAAGATCATAGAGACAGAATGTAGAATGGAGGTTGCCTGGGGCTGGGGGGAGGCGGGAATGGGGAG
>NW_007087004.1:57421-58812 GCF_000164805.1 Carlito syrichta
CCAAGTTGCCCAGGCTGGTCTTGAACCCGCGGGCTCAGGCAATTCACTCACCTCAGCCTCCCAAGGCGCGGGATTACAGGCTGAGCCGCCGAGCCCGGCTGGAGTTGCTTTTTAATGGGGACAGAGTTTCAGTTTTCAGTTTTGCAAGAGGAAAAGAGTTTGGGAGGTTTGTTGCACAAAAGTGTGAATGTACTTAACATGACTGAACTACACACTCAAAAATGGTTGAAATGGTGAATTTTATGTTATGTGTTTTTCTTTTCTTTTTCTTTTTTTTTTGAGAAAGCATCTCACTCTGTCTCCCAGGCTGGAATGCAGTGGCATGCTCACAGCTACCGCAGCCTCAACCTGCTGGGCTCAGGTGATTCTTCCACCTCAGCCTTCCAAGTAGCTGGGACCACAGGTGTGCGCCACTATGTCTGGCTAATTTTCTGATTTATTGTAGCGATGAGGTCTCACCAAGTTGCTCAGGCTGGTCTTGAACCCCTGGGCCTTCCCAAGTGCTGGTATTACAGACATGAGCCCCCACAGCCAGCCTGTATTTTATCACAATTTTTTAAAAAATGAAGAGATAATTGTGTGGGAGTATAGAGAAGGCTGGAGGGCCTTTGTGGACCCAGACTCCTTGCCCTTGAGATGAGGCCTAGTCAGAAGTGACCAGATCAGCCTTCTGTGGTGTGGGGCCCAAGTCGCCTGGCCAGTTGCCTGGGCCTAAGGGTGCTGCTGGTGGTGGTCACCTTCCCAGATCACTAGACTGGACCTTCCTCCTGCTCTGCTTCCAGCAGCCAAGGCCCTCTCCTGACCCACTTCTTGGCTCAAGGCCCTGTGGATCCATGTGGATGTTGAAACTGTCCTGAGAATCCCAGACTCAAGAGCTGCTAGATTCCAGGGACGGCCTGGAACCTGGAACCCCACTGCTTTGGGAGACCAAGGTGAGAAGATTGCTTGAGGCCAGGAACTTGAGACCAGCTTGGATGACTTAGGGAGACCTCACCTTTGCAAACAATATTGACAAATTTTGCTGGGCATGGGGGCCACACAGCAGTGGTCCTAGCTACTCGGAGGCTGAGGGGGGAGGATCCCTTGAGCCCAGGAGCTGGAGACTGTGAACTATGATTGGGTCACTGCATACCAGGATGGGCAACAGTGGGAGATCCTGTCTCTAAATGAATAAATTAAATAAAAAGCTCGGCCGGGCTCGGTGGCTCAGCCTGTAATCCCACGCTTTAGGCGGCTGAGGTGAGTGAATTGCCTGAGCCTGCGGGTTCGAGACCCGCCTGGGCAACTTGGCGAGACCTTGGCTCTACAATAAATCAAAAACTAGCCGGGCATGGTAGCGCGCACCTGTGGTTCCAGCTACTTGGAAGGCTGAGGTGGAAGGATCGCCGGAG
>NW_007087004.1:58842-60669 GCF_000164805.1 Carlito syrichta
CGGAGCCCAGCAGGTCGAGGCTGTGGTGGCCAGGAACGGCTACTGCACTCCAGTCTGGGCGACCGAGACTCCAACTTAAAAAAAAAAGAAGCCCAGAGATGGCTTCCTGGCCCAGTTGCTAAGGCAGCAGTGGAGGGAGGGGCTCCTGGGCATTCGTCCATTTTTGTGGTTTATGTTTATTACTCTCTTCTCCTCGCCTCCCATCCTCTCTAACCCCTCTCCCCAACCCCAGCTGCCTGTGTTGGCAGCCCAAGAAGATGCTAGCGTCTTTCCCACGCTCCCCCAGCCTGTAGTACGCTGGCAGACTGAGTGTTTCCTGGGGGAGGCGAGTGACTCACCACCCTCCTGCCCCAAAGCTCTCTAAGACCTTGGGAAGGGGCAAAGAAGCCTGGGGGCTTCCCTGGGAAAAGCCATGCCCATCCATCTGCTCCCGAGCTGGCCCCAGGAAGTGGGTGCTGCTTCCTTTGCAGGACCCCCAGACAGGCAGCTAGAAGCCCCCGCCCCAGCCAGAGATGATATTATTTTGAGCGTCCCAGCCCATCCAATAGACATTGGTGTTTGTCAACCTCGTGGCTGTGCCCCATAGCAAGCAATGTCGTTTCCTTTGCAACCCAGAACACGCCGTCATATATATATAATGGAAACAAAAATTCACACAAGCATGCTTATCCCTGGCTACATGCGTCGCACTCTGATATTTGCTATTCTGTTCCCTAATAGTCTTTATTTATTTATTTGAGTTGGAGTCTCATTCTGTCATCCAGGTCGGAGTGCAGAGGCATGCTCACGGTCAATGTAGCCTCCACCTGCTGGGCTCAGGCAATCCTTCCACCTCAGCCTTCCAAGTAGCTGGAACTACAGGCACATGCTACCATGCCCAGCTAACTTTATTTATTTACTTATTGTAGAGATGAGGTCTTGCCCAGGCTGGTCTCGAACCCCTGGGCTCAGGCAATCCTCTTGCCTCGGCCTCCCAAAGTGCTGGGATTATAGGCTTGAGTCACCGCACCCGGTCTAATATTCTATATTTAAAAATAAAATGTTTGCGACCCTGTGCATTGATTCAACGAAAAACAATGAGTCATAATTGACAGTGGAAAATTGCTGCCATAGAGGACAATCGCTAAGGTTGAAAAGCAACCGAGCCTCAGGCTCTAACATGTACCAACAGGACGGGCCATTTAACACACTTCTCTGAAACTCGATGTTTCTTTAATCTGTAAAACACACAGACGCCACCTGGTTTGGGGGCTACCTGGAGGATCCGATGAAACACAGAGTGGATGAAGAGACCTTAGCACAAGGTCTGGCCTACAGATGGCTCTCCGTCAGAGTTAGCCATCAAAACAGTGAGATCATCTTTGGATAGAACACCAACCAAAATGTGTGGTCATTCTCTCAGCTGTTACCCAATGACTCTTCCCCATCCTGGCAGCCAGACTGTGCGAGGAAAGGAGGGGGATATCGAGAAAGTGTTTCTGAATTCCAAAATCAAAGCTTTCTATTGGCAAGAATCTAGAGGTTTGCATTCCAAAAGTCAGCTTTGTAGGACTCAGGATGTCAAAAGTATGCCCTGGTAATTGATTAGCATAAAGAGAAAAAGAAGCCAGGTTTGGTGGCTCAGCCTGTAATCCCAGTGCTTTGGGAGGCTGAGGTGAGTGGATGGCCTGAGCCCGCAGGTTCGAGACCCGCCTGGGCAACTTGGCGAGACCTCATCTCTACAATAAATCAAAAATGAGCCAGGCGTGGTAGCGTGCGCCTGTAGTTCCAGCTACTCGGAAGGCTGAGGTGGAAGGATCGCCGGAGCCCAGCAGGTCGAGGCTGCGG
>NW_007087004.1:60689-65873 GCF_000164805.1 Carlito syrichta
AAAAAAAAAAAAAAAAAAAAGACAAAGAGCCAGCTACTGTGTTCCCCCAACCCCCAATGACACAAAACCTGTAGAGTACACTTGCAACAAGATACAAAGACAAACACCCTAATTTTGGGGTGGATGGGCAAAAGATTTGAGCACACTCTTCACCAAAGAAGATATAGATGGCCAAGGAGCACATGAAAAGATGGCCAACGTCTTTAGACATCAGGGAACTGCAAATACATTCAAACCGCAATGAGATACACTACACACTTATTAGCATGATGGCAGAGAGTCTATGGAAGAGCTGGGTCTGCTGGGGGAAGGTAAAACGGTAGAACCAGGTTGGAAAACAGCTTGTTCATTTCTTAAAAAGTTAAGCCCACTCCTACGATAGGAGCCCTCATTCTGTTCCTATGCGTTTACCCGAGAGAAATGAAAGCACACGTCTGCACGAAGACTTGTACACTGATCTCCACAGCAGCTTTGCTTGCAATTGCCCAATGCTGGAAATGACCCTAACATTCCTCAATAGATGAACAGATAAAATGTGGCATATCCTTATGATGGAATACTATTCAGTCGTGAAAAGGAAGAAGGCACATGCTACAGAATGGATGGAGCTTAAAATAATTATGCTGGACCAGGCTCGGTGGCTTAGCCTATAATCTCAGCACTTTGGGAGACTGAGGCGAGTGGATTGTCTGAGCCCGCGGGTTTGAGACCAGCCCGGGCAACTTGGCGAGACCTCATCTCTACAATAAATCAAAAAAATTAGTCAGGCGTGGTAGCGCACGCCTGTAGTTCCGGTTACTTGGAAGAATGAGGTGGAAGGATACTGGAGCCTAGCAAGTCGACGCTGGGATGACCATGAGTGTGCCACTGCGCTCCAGCCTGGGCAATGGAGTGAGACTCCAAATAAAAAAATAATAATAATAACAATTATGCTGAATGAAAGAAGGAGATAAAACTGAGTAATGCCTACTGTACAGCTCCAATTATGTAAAATTCTAGAAAATCAAAAGTGAACTATTGTGACAGCACATCAGGGTTGCTTGGCATTGGAGGACGGATGGTGAGGACAGAATTATAAAGAGATAGGCAAAAACTGTTGGGTGTGATGGACACATTTATTATGTTAATCCCATTAATAGTTTCATGCGTGTTTACATGAAACTCATCAAATTGTATACTTTTATTTTTATTTTAGTTAATTCATTAATTAATGTATTTATTTTTGACTCGGGGTTCACTCTGTCACCCAGACTGGAGTGCAATGGCTCATGGCAGCCTTGACTTTCTGAGCACAGGCGATCCCTCCACCCCAGCCTCCTGAGTAGCTGGGGCTACAGGCAAGCACCATTATGGCTGACTAATCTTTTGATTTTTTTGTAGAGACGAGGTCTCACTATGTTGCTTGGACGGGTCTCGAACTCCTGGGCTCAGGCAATCTGCCTGCCTTGGCCTCCCAAAGTGCTGGGATTACAGGCATGAGCCACTGTGCCTGGCCCAAATGGTACAGTTTTAATATGTACAGTTTATTGTATATCAGTTATAACTTAATAAAGCTGTTTTTTTTTTTTTTTGAGTTGGAGTCTTACTCTATTGCCCATGCTGGAGGGCAGTGGCACACTCATGGCCATCCCAGCTTCGACCTGCTAGGGTCTGGTGATCCTTCCTCCTCAGTCTTCCAAGTAGCCAGAACTACAGGCGCGTGCTACCACGCCTGGTTAATTTTTTAAAAAATTTATTTTAGAGACAAAATTTTGCCAAGGTGCCCGAGTTGGTCTTGAACCTGCAGGCTCAGACAATTCACTCACCTCAGCCTCCCAAAGTGCTGACCTTTCAGGCTGAGCCACCAAGCCCAGCATAAAGCTGTTTTTTTTTTTTTTAACCTACCCTCAAAGGACTCAAGATCGGGAGTTCATGCCATGAATAACAGAATGGGGTGAACAGATCATACATGCACACACACTCATATACACACACAAGTATGTACACATACACCCATATACTCATATACGCATGCACATACCCACAAATATGCACATACACATACAAATATGCACACGTTCTAAAAAAGTAAAACAAGCTGTTTTCCAATACATTCACACATAGAACACTTCTGACACCAAAAGTACAGGAAAAACCAACAGTTTTCTCTGCTACAATCAACACCTCTGACTCCAGAGGTACGGCGTTTTCTCACACCAGCCAATTCTCTAACAGTCCAGGCGCCAGCTGGTATCTTACAATCCATTTCTGACCCTTACTACCTGCAGTTAGTACAGACCCCACAGGTTAGGGGCCCAGTCCCACAGGACTGCCTCAGCTAAAGATGCTGATTGCGAGTTGCAGGTCCTGGGTTACCCACACTTCTGTTCACTCTGGCTACAAACTGAGGGGTTCCCACAACCCTCTCCTCATGTTCAATAATTTGGTATGACGGCTCATGGAACTCAGGGAAGCACTTAAGTGTACTGGTTTATTATAAAGGATATGACGACAGAGGAACAGTTAGATGGAGTAGGTAAGTAGGATGAGGTCCAGAGGCATCCTGAGTGCAAGAGCATCTGTCCCCGTGGAGCTGAGATTCACCACCCTCCCTGCATGTGAACACATGGACAGCCTGGGAGCTCTCTGAGCCCTGCACCATAGGGATGTGTGTGTAGCTTTCTCACATAGGCTCGATGGAGTATTACCTCTGTCTTTTGCTCCTCTCCCTCTCTGGAGGATGGGGGTGCTGGGCGGAAAGTTCCAAGCTTCTAATCATGGCTCTTTGGTGACCAGCTCCCACCCAGGAGCCCACCAGGAGTCACCATGTTAGGGTAAACAATGCTCCTGCCATCTAGAAAATTCCAAGAGATTTAGGAGCTCTGTGCCAGGAACCAGAGATGAAGACAAAATATATATTTCTTGTTATATCACCATATCACACACACACACACACACACACACACACACACACACACACACACCACACAAGCACGCGTGGTCAGCACAGGCTGCCAGGACAAAGTACCACAGACTGAGCGGCTGAAGCAACAGACAAAAATTTGTTTCTCACAGTTCTGGAGACTGGGAAGTCCAACAGCAGGGAGCTGGCATGTTGGTTTCTGGTTCTCTTCCTGGTCCTCACATGGCAGGGAGGGGGAGAGGAATCAGGCTTTCTCCTGACTCTTCTTACAATGGCTCTAATCACATCACGAGGACTCTGCCTTGTGACTTAATCACCTCCCAAAGACTCCATCACCCAAATACTGTCGCACTAGGGATTTGGGTTTCAATGTGTGAATTTTAGGGAGGGGGATACAAGCATTCAGTCACAGCCCACACACACACACACACGTGTACACATGCATATACACTCCTGTGTACAAACAGGCACAGACATACACACAGGGACCCGGGAGAAAGTCACGCCCACCACCCTGTCAGCAGGAGTGACCCCCTCCCGAGCCCCAAGACCTCGCTCAGTCCCACCTGATGTCCTCTGGGTGGACACTCACCCTTTCCGTGTTAGGAAGTTCACCCCTCATCCATTCTCCTCCCCAAGGGCGGGACCCAAGAGAACAGGCTGGAGAGCTCCCTGAGCCCAGTTAGGGTTTGCTGACACTGTCCTGCCCAAACCCTGAGAGGGATTCCTATTCGTTGCTTATGAATTCATTCTGCACATTTCTATCCACCCACCACAACTTAGACTTGGAGCTTGATGTCTATAATTCCTTCTCACGGAAGCCTTGGTGATGACACTTCCCTGGAGGCCAAGGGAAGTGTCCGGTCTGCCCACTTCTCTCCCCAGTGGCTGCAGTTCCCCAGGGGATGTGGCCACCTTCTGACTCTCCCTGAGTCCTCTTAACGCTCCCTCCTCACTGGGAGAGCAGACCTCACCTCTGCTGCCGCCCAAGGGCTCGGAGACCAGGCTAGGGACACTTCATAGGAACCAGACTTCAGATCACTACAAGTCGCCTTATATGACAGTCTGCTGTTGTCCCCAGAATGCTTGTCATATCATGTACACTGGCCTTCTGCCTTCCACTGAAATGGAAACAATTCAAAGGTCCATCAACAGATGACTGGATAAACACCACGTGGTGTGTCCATACAGTGGACTAATACTCAGCCACAAAAAGGAAGGAAGGACTGAACATGCTACAACACGGACGGTTCTCCAAACCATCATGCTCAGTGAAACAAGCCATTTACAAAGGGATGCAGATTGCATGAGTCCATTTATATGAAACGTCCAGTCGGGTGTGGTGACTCACGCCTGTAACCCCAGTGCTTTGGGAGGCGGAGGTGGGTAGACTGAAGCCAGGAGTTTGAGATCAACCTGACAACAGAGCAAGATTAGCCGGGTGTGGTGGCACCTGTCTGTAGTCCCAGCTACTTGGGAGGCTGAGGAAGGGGATCACTACACCCCAGCTTGGGCAACACACAGAGAGACACAGTCTCAAAAAACAAGCAAGCAAGCATGCTCCCCGCCCCCCTGCCCCATGAGCAGGGGATGTGTGAGGGCACTCGGCACTCACGCACACAGGCTGGACAGGTGCCTGGGCACACACATGGGCTTCCACGGGCCACATATGCTGCCTGGAGTTGCCCCCACTTTTCAGTTGTGTGTCCTCACACCACATTCACCCTCACACCCAGCCCTGCAGTGACTACAAGTCTCAAGAGTCTCAGAGACAGACTCCCTCCCACATCTGCTCAGAAACTCCAGCCCCAATTAGGAGAGACAGCACCACCCTATGCTCAGAGGGGCGACCTGGGAGACTCGACCCCTCTCCAGAGAGTACACACGACTCCTAGCGTGTGCTTGTGCTCACAACTAAGTCATCAGAAAAGGTTTTTTTCCTGAACAGTTCTTGCTAAAGAAGCACCAGGCTGGCCAAGACCTTCCTACAGAGGCAGGCAAAGAGGCCTACAGCCGGCCTTGCTAGGGGGAGTGGCATGGAGGTGTGCCAGGAAGGATCTGAGCCCTCAAGAGCACGTACAACTAGGATCTCTGAATGTAGAGGAACAATTTTATCCCTGCTGGAGTAGTTACCTTTTTTAACATTTTTAAAATTTTTTATTTTTTTTTTAGTTGGAGTCTCATTTGGTCGCCCAGACTGGAGTGCAGTGGCCGCTCCCGGCGACCGCAGCCTTGCCTGCTGGGCTCCAGCGATCCTTCCGCCTCAGCCTTCCGAGTAGCCG
>NW_007087004.1:65893-78462 GCF_000164805.1 Carlito syrichta
ACCTTTTTTTTTTTTTGACTTGGAGTCTCACTCTGTCACCCAGGCGGGAGTGCAGAGGCACACTCACAGCCACCCCGGCGTCAATCTGCTGGGCTCTGGCAATCCTTCCACCTCAGCTTTTCAGGTAGCCGAACTTCAGGTGCATGCTACCACATTCAGCTAAATTTTTTTTAAAATGTATTGCAGAGATGAGGTCTCGCCAAGTTGCCTGGGCTGGTCTCGAACCCCAGGTCTCAGGCAATCCACTTGCCTCAGCTTCCCAAAGTGCTGGAATTACAGGCTGAACTACTGAGCCTGGCCATGCTGGAGTAGTTACAAAGAGAAGTCAAGACAAGACTGTCTTGGGGAGGGGAAGGAGGAAAAAAACTAAACAAACAAACAAAAAATCCCTATATTTTCTGAACCCAAAATGTGGCCTAGGATTTCCTTCTTCAACTTGAGAATGCATTTAGGTAAAAAAGATGACAAGAGCCAGGTCTGTATCACTTGGCTGCCTCGTTCCACCTCCTCCTATCCTGGGACTTCAGCTATTCCTGGCTCCTCTGCGTGTTTGATTCTTCCTAAAAACTAGAGCCCCCCCCATCAACCCAATGCCTCCAGGTAGCCACAGCACAATTCTGGAGCGTCACCAAAACAGCCATCCACATCAAGTCACATTCTGTTACATACTGAACAACTCTCCTTTATTGGAAAGAATAAAATCTCATGAGCAGAAATAGAAAATCCTGCAAAAATACTTATCTGTTAATAGAAGAGCTGAGAATGCAAGGGTTTTAGAAAACCTGGAAAGAATGATATCTATCATCTTGGGGATGCTCTCTCAGGGGCGCTGTCTGATGGGCGAGACACAGACGTCTTCCTCCTTCACCCTCCAAAGTGTGATCTTCAGAGTCCTGGTCAGCTTTCCTGGGGCAAGAGAAGGGTTCCTAAAAATCTGAAAGCGAACTATGATTTTTGGCAATTGAATTCTATTTCCAAGGCCCCAGGGGTGCTTGCAGTTTAAAAAGGAAAGTTTAGGTGCCGCAAAAGATAAAAGAAAAAAATGATTATAATGCATATCAGCTCTCTCCTCTCTTTTGGTAAATCTGGTCTTCAATTTTTCTGTGTGCTTAGCACTGGGAAGAGTGTCTATAATCCAGGCACGAGGGACTTCATTAGAAAGCCCCAGGGAACTGTGGTCCAGCTGAATGTCCCATGGGGAACTTAGAGAGAACTTGGCCTTTGAGATCTCCTAAGCCCTCAGGTCAAGGCAACCAGCTGTTGGTGGCCTTGGCTCTTGACCCCAGGTTGCCCTGTGTGAAAGTCTAGCAACCCTGGGTACTCCCCGGCATACCTCTTCTCTGGCCCATGCCCAGACACTCACCTGCCACCTGGACCTGCTTGCCCCTACCACCAATGCACTGTTCCAGAATGGGCCATCCCTTTAAACTCAGGACCACCCTTAGTCTCAGGCAAGGAGGACCCCTGACCTGGGTCCTGTGCTTTTGAAGACCCATAAGGGTCCTCCCCCCGAGAAGGCCTTCCCCCAGGGCAGGAAGTCACCTGGGGTTGGGCCAAATGTCACAGAGAAAGGGCATAAGACTGTCCTCACTTCAGATGCCAGCTCCAAGTTTGGGGGTCCCCAGGCCATCCTTACTTCTGACCAACTGGCTACAAATTCAGGGACTCCTACTAACTAACCCCTAAGGTTGGATCATTCACTAGAGTGGCTCGCAGAACTCACGGAAGTGAGATCTCGAATTTCAGTTTAATTATAGCAAAGTACACAAGTCAAGCAGCCCAGGGAGAGACGCGGAAGGGTGAGGCCTGGGAGGGTTCTACGCGCAAAGCTGACATTGTGCTCAGAGATTCCCTTTCCTGCCCCGTGCATCGATGTGTGACAGTACACTGAGTGTCACCAACTCATTTGCCCTCCTCTTCCCCATTTAGGGAGCGATGTGGTGAGACTGGGCCCACCTGAATAAATCCAGGATACTCTCCACGCCTCAAGGTCTTTAACTTGTTCCCAGCAGCAAAGCCCCCTTTGCCATGGAAAGCACTGTGTTCACAGGTTCCAAGGGTGAGGACATGGGCCTCTGTGGTGGCCATTATTCTGCAGCCGCACCCTGTGACTGGCTCCAGGGCTTCCTGAATCTGGAGTGATTTGATTCAAGCTGAGGGCACGGTCATGCCCTCAGTTAGCTGAAAGGCTGCACCTCAAGCCCCAGGACCTGGCATGGGAGGGCGGGGGGCCAAACACTGGGAAGTGGGAGGTGAAGACCTTTTTGCTTCTGTGACCACAATCTTGCCTCAGGATCAGCAGAGGTCAGTCCAAAGCAGGCCAGCAGGGCTGGCTGTACACAACTGGTCAGTCTGAGTGTCTAGCTTGACTCTGGAGGGACTAGGAAGGCTCGACTCTGGGGGGACCCTATTGTAGGGAAGCTCCCTGCCTTCTCCCAGTCTCCTCTGGTCACTCTCCTCTCTCTGACTAGGGGAAGATCCTATGTGGATTGGAAATGTGGAGACGGAGACGATCTGGGAGCTTGAGGCCAAGCTCTGGCCATCAAATCTGCTTCTGCTCGAGCCACCAGTTTCCTGTACTGCCCCCACTTACTGAGCACTTCTGCTGCACAAGATGTTTTGCACATATGGCCTGGCAAGGATTCAGACCCTTGTCTTTGATTTCAAAGTTTGTATTTTCCATTGTTCCTAAGACCCTCTGCAGCTTCCAAGGCCACCCTGTACAGTTGTATAGATTTTTGCTGCATAAGAGCAAAAGACCAAAATGCTGAGTGGTGCTGAAATCCAGCCTGGGCTCCATGCACCCAACTGGGAGCCCACACACAGCCTGCAACCACCCAGTGGGGTGTCTTTTTCAGATTTTCACAGAGGTACCATATAGAGGTAACAGACATCCTGACAACTTCCATTGGAGAAATGAAGAAATTCAGGGACGTTAAATAGCATGTCCAATTTTGCACAGCTCTACCATGATGATGGAGATTCATACCAGGTCTTTCCATTCTATGGCGAAGCCTAAAGCAAAGTTCTGCGGAATAAAACACCTCGACAGATTCCCTATCTAAAAGGAAATGTCCAGACACGATGAATTCAGCAGAGTGGAGCATCAGGCAACATAACAGTGAAAAACGCAAGCTTTGAAATCAAAGACAAGGGTCTGAATCCTTGCTCAGTCATTTCCTGGCTGTGTAACTTGGGCAGGTGATTTACCTCTCTGGGCCTCAGTTCCCTCACCTGTGAAAGGGGTATGACAGCATCTAGCCCATAGGACGGTTGTGAAGATGAAGAGAGAGCGAGCAGTGCTGTTTTTATTTATATTTTTCTAGCTGAAGGTCAACTTCTCCAGAGCTGAGGGTTACTCAAGAGCATGGCTGTGGTCTGCCTGGGACCTTGCCAAAAGAGAAAGAGAGGACATCCTCTCATTCATGGCCATGATGCTCCCTCATGGGCTTCTCACTCCTCTCGGCTCCTCCTCCATCTCCTCACAGCATCCCAGGACAGAAGGGTTTTCTGAACTCTAACCCTGTTCCTCCCTGCCTCCCTTTCATCCTCAGATAAAACAAAATCTCCACTAAGTTTTGCAAGACTGTGAAGGCAGGCACAGGGGTGTTAAGAAATCTCTTGGGGCCTCCCCATCCCACCTTCCCCCAGTCCTTGTCCTGGGGAGCTGTTTCCTTAATGAGGCAACTCCTGATTTGTTTTTCGGTGGCTGGTGGAGACTTATTTGTTTAAATGCACAGCCAATACACGTGTGCTGTCTCCCAGGAGAGCTGGGAACAGGATGTATCATGCAAAGTCACTTGGAAAGAAGCTGGAGCACGGGGGCATCTCCAAACCAGGGGTCCCCAGAGGTCCTGGGCAATTTTCTTATTCCGCATCTGCACTGACCACACAGGTTCCTTTTTCCCTCCCTTGGAGATGAGGGGAGGGGAATTTGAAAGACAATGGTCATGCCGACCTCAGGCTTCCTGCTGAGGGTCAAGACATCCATCATTGCTCCTCTACAAATTAATAGTGTCCCATTCCTGGTCGCTATGGCAACTGCCCCCAGTGCTTCCATGATCATGAAATGGAATTCATCAAAAGTGCTTTTCAGTGAACTCTTCTCCAGACAAACAGATTGAGGAGGAAATCACCAGAAGCCCCAGCACCTCTGAGCAAGTCTTTGTTTCTAGATGAGTCTGATGAGAGACCCAGAAGCCACTGTGGAAAAGGACAGCTATTAATTAAGGAGCATTCCAGAATTTGTCCTGGCCACAGTACAGGAGCAAGCTTTGGGGATCCCACACTCAGCTCCTGGCACTGCAATTAACCCAGAGCCTTCCAGAAATGTCAAAGACAATGAGGTTTTATTTTTCTCCTTCTCTCCCATTATCTTGGGCTTCCCACTTCAATTGCCTCCACCTGGTTCCCATCTCTGTGAGGGATGTCCTTCAACTCAAAAGCGGAAAATCCCAGAGTCCCCAAATCAGAGGCTGCCTTTAGGGGTTGGTGGAGAAGCCCCCACCCCTGTAAGCAGGCAGGATAGTATACAAGCTTTGCTCATTTTACAACAAGATTTCAGGGTTCAGCTGCAGAGGAAAGGAAGTTCCCAATTTTGCATGCAGCCCTTTATTTTGTTTTATTTTTTTAAAAAAAGATCCAGTATGTTTTCCAATTACATAAGTAACTCAGATTCATAGTAGAAAAATTAGTAAATAGAGAAAAACACAAAGACCAAGGTAAAGCCAATTATAATTCCATCCTCATCCCCAAATAACTACCATTAGCGTTTAGGTATAAACATGCCTAGTCCTGTTTCTCTGTGCTACTGCCTTGTTAACTCTTTTTTTTTTTTGAGTCAGGTTCTTACTATGCTGCCCAGGCTAGAGTGCAGTGGCACGATCATGGCTCACTACAGCCTTGACCTCCTGGGCTCAGGAGATCCTTTCACCTCAGCCTTCCCAGTAGCTGGGATTATAGGCACACACCACCATGCCCAGCTAAATTTTTTGATTTTTTTTGTAGAGGTGAAGTCTCACTATGTTGTACATGTGGTCTCAAATTCCTGGGCTCAAGCAATCCTCCTGTCCTGGCCTCTCAAAGTGCTGGGATTACAGGCGTGAGCCACCTCACCTGGCCTCTTATTGACTCTTGACACCAACAAAGCATTGCTTTGTTTTTGTGTCCCTCTGCCCTTTCACCTGTCGAGGGAGGAGACCCCTGGATGAAAATGCTAGCAAATACACGGTTTCTCAGCTCCTTCTCTTAGGTAACAGTTCTAAGGCTACTTTGGGTTGCAAACACAGTCTTAAATTGGTCTTCAGAATATTCAGCCTGTGGGAGACCAGAAATATGTCACCCCAAAATATGTATCTTTTGGCATAAGGACTGTTGAGCTGAGGACACTTGTGGAAGAAGCAGATGCTAGAAAGCTCTGTCCTCCCTCTATGAGCCTAAAAGCAGGACACAGATTTCCAGAGACTACAGGCATTCCGTCCTCCCTCCTTCTAGGGAGAACAAAGCTTGGCCACTAAAGACACCTTTGGACCCTCCTAGGCCTAGCGATGGTACCAGAAGGATCCACATGAACCAGCATCACTAGCCAGCCCTCATGTGCCAGCTATTTCCCTTCCCCCATGTCGCTGCCCCGAGAGACTCAAAGTCCTTTCCCTTTGCCTTGTCACTTCCTAAAACTTTCTTGTTCTATGTTGAAGTTGCCACGTGAGCTGAAATCCAAAGTCGCCTCTTGGAAAACAGTTCACTTCCTGGGTGTCTCCTGTGTACATATGGAATGTGCATATTGATACATTTCTGCCTGCTTTTTCTCTTGCTGATCTGACTTTTCTTCCCAGAAGCCATCCCAACTAAGAACTGATAAGGGAGAAAAATTGGTCTTCCACCCCTACAAGTCCATGATATTTAATCACATCTCTCAAGAAGTTGAACCTTCTTGCTTCGTCAGTTTAACCTGCTCCAGTCCAGATGCTGCAGTTGGAAGTGGACACGGGAAGAAGTCATCTTCTGCTCAACCCCTGGCAGAAAGGGAAGCGGGAGTAGGAAAAGGAAGTAGGTGTTTGGTAGAGTGGCTCTCACTCGCCTGGATGACTTCCTCCACCTGGCTTTTATGGGCTCCTTGAGGGTTCCCAGCTGGTCTCTGGGTTCCTGTGACCCCGGGGGGTTGCTTCTCAAAACCCAGGTGGCTCCATGTGACTCAGGCTGGACGTCCAGCAGAAGCCTTCCAGTATCCTTTTGGGCACTTCCTTCCTCCCTTCCAGATGGCCCCATTGGACAGGTCCCTGGGCAGCCCCTTGTGCTTCTCACTCTGGTCCACAAAGAAAAGTCCCATCTCCCCACTCTCACAGAAAAACCTGAGCCTGTGGGCCCTGGTCTCCACCCCAAGCCCTTTCCTGGCTCCTCCACCCAGTCACAGCTGCTTCCCTGCCATGGAGACATCTCTGGGGGCGGCAGACCTGTCCCCATTCGCTTATGCTTTTCCAGGCTGAGCCAGGTGTCCTTACTTTGCACCCCTCTGCAGCAGGGGGCACATTTCAAGGCCTCTTAGGGTCCCGTGAACCCTCATGATGCTGAGACAGAGCAGAGATCCTGGGTCTCCCGCAAACATGAAAATATAGGAAAAATCTTGAGTCCCTTCGAGGGAAACTCCAGGCACCTAGCTAGCCTTGAAAAACAAATGAGCAATCTGATTAGCAAAAAGACAGTAGCAATAGTCTCCCAAGCAAGCCAGTGTCAACCCCAACAAGGGGTTTTGGTTCCTTATAGTAACTAAAAGATAACATCTTAGCATATGTTCTTGAGCCGTTTTTCAGAAACCCCCACCAGATGAAAAACACCAACCACTATCACAAAGACCCCAGATAAGGCAGAAACTGCGAAGTAAACTCCGACCTCTGTCCTTTGCTGTGTATTTCTTCCTGAAGGGTCTGGAGAGAGTCACACTCATGGGTTATGCCAATGTTTAACCTCCAGGTGTTGATTTACGATTTTGGCTGTAACTTCTACTTTCCTGAAACATACACCTGCCTTAAACCCTTGCTTGTAAGTCATTGGGGAATTTGAGTCATAAGTGCAAGCTGCCCATTCTCCTAGCTTGGTGCTCTGCAAATAAATACCCTTTTCGCCTACTGCAAATCTCGATGTCAGCATCTGTCTTTACGTGTCAGCGGAACGGACTCCAGTTCTGTTCGGTAATAATGCTTGGGACTGTGAGGCTCCACCCTTGCTCTTCTACCTTGAGAGGGTTATGTGCAGCTCCCGTAGGGCAACAGCTTGCTCCAAAGTCATCTCCTCCCCTTTTCCTCTTCACCCAGTGCTCTAGCTCACTCTCCCTTTCCAAGATTCTGGAGGGGAAGTGGGTCCTGGAGACAAGTATCAGGCAGGTTCTCCTTTATCTCACAGCAGACCCTGCAAATGCAGAGGAAGGAGCCGTGATAACTATGGCATCATCTCTTCAGTCAAAATTCAGGCAGGAAGAGCCCTGTTCTCATAACCTCTGCCAATATCTTTTCTTTTTTTCTCTTTTGAGTTGGAGTCTCACTCTGTCGCCCAGACTGGAGTGCAGTGGCCGCTCCCGGCCACCGCAGCCTTGAACTGCTGGGCTCCGGGGATCCTTCTGCCTCAGCCTTCCAAGTAGCCGGAGTTACAGGCATGCGCTACCACGCCTGGCTGATTTTTTGATTTATTGTAGAGATGAGGTCTCGCTGCCCAGGCACGTCTCGAACCCGCGGGCTCAGGCAATCCACTCACCTCAGCCTCCCAAAGGCGCGGGATTACAGGCTGAGCCACCGAGCCCAACTCAACATCTTTTCTAAATATAAAACTGGAAGGGCATGGTAACTCACATGTATTGAGTACTCACTGTGACAAATACTTTATAGGAATTAGCTCACTGAATCCTCACAACCCCAGGAATTAGAAATGGTGTAGAGAATAATGAACCTGACCCAAAGAGAGGCCTAGCCTCTGGATGTGAGAACTGACAGGGGCATGTCCCAAGACCCCATCATAAACCACACTGTGAGACTGCCCAGGGGCCAAAGCCCTCAGTCAGAAGATCACCTGGCCCTTGCCACGTCTTGCCTGATTAGAGTGTCTTTGTCTGACTGAGGGCTTTGGCCCCTGGACAGTCTCACAGTGTGGTTTATGATGGGGCCTTGGGACATGCCCCTATCAGTTCTCACGTCCAGAGAAACTGGAGTCTACAGGTCAGTCATGTGGACAGTACATAATGGAGCCCGATTAAAACCTCCAGACACCATAGCAGTGAGCTTCCTGGGCTGGTAGTACCGGGACCAGGAGGAGGTAAGGGCATCTGGAACTTCCTGGGGAGAGGATGACCAGAAGTTTCACATTTGGGTCCCACCAGACCTCACCCTGTGCGTCTCACACTTTGGCTGATTCTAATCTGTATCATTTCATGATAAGAACTGAAATCTCAAACATAAAACTTTCCTGAGTTCTGTGAATCCTTTAGAGAATTATCAAATGTTAGGGTGGTTGTGGGAATTCCCAAATTCATAGCCAGCTGTTCTGCAATGAGGGTGGTTCAAACTTGTGACTGATGTCTGAAGTGAGGGCCATTTTGTGGAGACTATGACCTCTGACTGTAGTTTCAGATGCTGTCATAATCTCTGCTATACAGACAAGAAAGAAGATGCTGAGATGGCTTGGTGACCTGCTCAAGGCCAGATGAACAGATTCAGTACAAACTCTTATATAACTTATAATTTAAAAAGTGTAATTCTATATCCACGGGCCTCAGTGATCCCAAGCAGCATTTTCTACAAGCCTAGACCTAACCAAGCAAGGTCAGGGAGGGAAACAGGATCTGGAGCTGCAAGTCGGGGTCCCTTTCACATCCACATCTCACCCCCTGGAGCAGAGTGAAATGAGGATTCTTACAGGTCTTCCAGGGGTGACCACTGGTCCACACCCACATCCTCCAAAGACCAGCGTTGATTCTCAGAGATGGGCTAGATCCGTGGTGGTGGAAGGACTGTGAAGTATTGTTCAGATAGGTCCCTACCCTGCAAGGTGACATAAGATGGAGTGGTGCCCCCCAACCCACGTGGCACACTGGGTTCTGGTCTCAGGCTGTTCCCTGTGCCTGGCTCAGAACTCCATGGCAACCCCAGACTCAAGGCTTTCCCAAGGACCAGATCCCCATTACTAAGGAGGCCATCCCATATAGTGTTTCCTTTGCTTCTAGGATTATAGCTAAGCTCACTCTCTCTGATGCCAGCATTCTCCCCACCCTTCGGGTTTGTACTTCAGTTACACAAGGAACTTAGGCTTTATCCTGTTCCAGACTGTGCCCCAGCTCGGCTGGACATGAAAAAAACAAAGAAGGGAACATCATGACTCACCTTGTAATGACTGTACTGAAGTACTTCCCAGGTGGTGGGTGCTTTACAGAAGTTCATTCATGCATTGTAGAAGTATTTATTGAATGCTTGCAATGGACCTGATCCTGTTTCCGGCCCTGGTCACAAAGTGGTGACCAAAATACATGAAAAAAAACCCTACCCCTGGAGAGCTGACATTTTAGCGAGAGAAAACAGACAAGAAACGCAAGCGAATCATGCAACATGTAACAGTGTGATATAAGTGCTGGGAGTAAAAATTAAGCCAAGGTGGGGAATGCGGACTCCCAGAGTGAGGGGGCTTAAACTTGTGATGCGGGTGGTCAGGGCAGACATTTGAGCAATGATTTAAAGTTGGTGAGGGTTAGCATATAGCTATTTGGGGGAAGAGGGTGCCAGGAAGGGGAACAGAGGCGCAGAAGCCTAGAGGAGGGAGAGTACCAGTATGTACAGGGCACAGAACAGAGGCCGGAGTCAGGGGCTGGAGAGAGAGCACCAGGGGGCAAGAAGAGAAGAGTGATGGAGTGCGGGTACACACAGATCTTATAGACTTCACAGGCCACTGAAGGCCTTCAGCCTTTGCTTTGAGTGAAGAGGAGGCCACTGGAGGGTTTGAGCAGGGGAGGAGCATAATCTGGCCTCAGTTTAAGAGGCTTCCTCTGGCTGCCGCACGAGTATAGACTGTAGAGGGGCTAGAGTGGAAGCAGGGCGACCCCCCAGGACATTCATGATCTCATGTGATCTTCACAACAGGGTGTGATGGGTCCTGCTGCTCCCACTTTACAGATAAGGAAACTGAGGCTCATAGAGGTAAGAACCAGGACTTGGCTCCAGAGCTCGGGGCTTAACACAACAGCACCCTGTTTCCCCAGAGAAGCCCCTGGAGCAGGGCAGAAGCCAGAAATGGGCTGGATTCGGATGTCTCTGCAGCAGGACCCAAAGCCGGGGAGTCTCTGGTGTCTCCCAAGCCTGAACAAGCAGGACTCTGTGCCGTGCTTTGTGTCTTTGGTTGCTGACCCAGATTTGCTTCAGTTTGATGGTACCATAGCCCTGGACAGACAAGCTGTACAGTTTGAAAGAGTGCCTTGTCCCTGGGCATGTGTGCTGGGAGGCAGAGTCAAGAGCCACATTCCATGGTCAGAGGCCCTAAGAATGAAGTCCCAGGTTTGTTTTGTTTTTGAGTTAGGAATCTCACTCCGTCGCCCAGACTGGAGGGCAGTGGCATGTTCCCGGTCACCGCAGCCTCGACCCGCTGGGCTTCAGCGATCCTTCCACCTCAGCCTTCCAAGTAGCTGGAACTACAGGCACGCGCTACTACGCCTGGCTAATTTTTTATTTTATTGTAGAGATGAAGTCTCACCAAGTTTCCCAGGCAGGTCTCGAACCCACAGCCTCAGGCAATCCACTCACCTCAGCTTCCCAAAGCGCTGGGATTACAGGCTGAGCCACTGAGCCAGGCTGCCCCAGGGTTTTTGTATGTGGGTGGTTTTAGGGATGGTGACACTGCCCTGAGTAAGAAGAACTCAAGCTTGGTTCACCCAGGAGGCAAAATGAAAACGGTCCTCAATCCCAGTGTCTAGCGCTCCACCAATGGCAGACCCTTTCCAGACAAGCAGCCATGTGCTGGCCATGGTGACATTTTCCAACTGAGGAGCCATCCAGGGACAGGGATATGGGTGTGAGGGGGTGGGGTACCGGGTCAGGAGATGCACAGAGGAGGGGTGGCCAGTTTCCAGAAATGGCCACAGCAATATTTCTGGTTCCACATGCTCTTCTAGAACCGTGTCCCTGCCTATCAAGAATTGGGGTCTATTTCCCCCACCCTTGAACCTGATCGGGTTTGTGACTGTTTCAACAAACAGAATGAGGTAGAAATGACGCCGGTCTAAGGAGAGGCTACCTGTTCAGCCTGGATTCTGAAGTGCAGACAGAATCTAGACAGATGCTCCTCCATTTATGATGGCATTATGTCCAGATAAATCCATCCTAAGTTGAAAATATCATATCTAAAATGCATTTACTGGCCAGGCATAGTGGCTCATGCTTGTAATTTCAGCACTTTGGGAGGCCAAGGCCTCAAGCCAGATTACTTGAGCCCAGGAGTTCAAGACAAGCCTAGACAACATAGCAAGACCTTGTCTCCACAAAAAAATTTTTTAAAAATTTACCGGGTATGGTGGTGCATGCCTGTAATCCCAGCTACTTGGGGTGTTGAGGTGGAAGGATTGCCTGAGCCCAGGAGATCAAGGCTGCCATGAGATGTGATCACTGTGATCACGCCTGCACTCCACCCTGGGCAGCAGGGTGAGGCCCCAACAAACACCCACACAAATGTATTTAATTGAAAGAACTAGAAATTGATCTTCCATATAACCCAGCAATTCTCCTATTGGGAATATACCTGGAGGAACTCAAATCATTCTACAAAAGAGATACCTGCACACGTATGTTTGTTGCAGCTCTAGTCACAATAGCAAAAACACGGAACCAACCATGCTGCCCATCACAGCTGGACTGGATAAAATAAATGTGGTATATATACACAATGGAATATTATGCAGCCATAAAGAAAGACAAACATATGGACTTCGCAGCAACTTGGATGGATTTGGAGTCGATCATACTCAGTGATCTATCACAGAAACAAAGAGCAGAGTACCATATGTTCTCACTCATAAGCGGACCTTGAACAATTATAATGCTATAAGAAAGGAATTGGCAGTAGTGGGAACTTTCAGGGGAAGGGGTGAGATTGGCAGTTGAAGAAAACTGCTAGGGGAGGGAGGGGCACACCTCATCAACAAGGATACCTGCATAATCAACGTTTGTATACCTAACCCTGGATTGTACCCCCCATATCTTTATTTTTAAAAAATGCATTCATTACACTTAACCTACTGAACACCACAGTTTAGACTAACCTATCTTCAGTGTATTCTGAACACTTACATTAGCCTACAATTAGGTAAAATAATCTAACACAAAGCCTATTTTATAACAAAGTACTGAATATCTCATGTAATTCATTTAATACCGTACTGGAAATGAAAAACAGAATGGCTGTATGGATATTCAAAATACGGTTTCTACAAATGCATATTGCTTTCACACCATTGTAAAGTTGAAAAATCTTCAGTCAAATCATTGTAAATTGGGGGCCGTCTGTATTAGTGTCCTAGAGGGCTAAATATGAAAATAAGTGACTCA
>NW_007087004.1:78793-81950 GCF_000164805.1 Carlito syrichta
GTCTCAAACCTGCAGGCTCAGGCAATTCACTCACCTCGGCCTCCCAAGGCACGGGATTACAGGCTGAGCCACCGAGCCCGGCAATATTTTGATTCTTATGGGAATGTGATAATGTCATATGAACAGGCAGGCAGCTGTAACCTAGGCAGCTGTGACCTTTGTTTTTCTGATCATAGATTAGCCTTTTTCCTCACTGTTTTGTAAAATGTTGTAAGATACTAAAAGGCACCAGGGAAGACCTCCTCACTGTACATTAACTTCCCTCTTTCCTCTCTCACACAAAGACTTCATGACTATCATGTTGTCTAAGAGTGAATATTAAATACATTCTTTTAAATTGGAGAGGAAATGAGAATGAGCCGTATGGAAAAGAAAACAAACTGTAACTGATTTAATTGCTATAACTCCTAAAATTTGTCTTATATAGAAGGTATTATAATCCTACTAAATTTCTTTATTTTCTTTCTATATAAGCAAGCCCTTAACTTTTCTTTCTTTCTTTCTTTCTTTTTTTTTTTGAGTCGGAGTCTCACTCTGTCACCCAGGCCGGAGTGCAGTGGCACGTTCACGGCTACCGCAGCCTGGACCTGCTGGGCTCAGGCGCTCCTTCCACCTCAGACTTGCGAGTAGCTGGAACTACAGGTGCGTGCTACCATGCCCAGTTTATTTTTTGATTTATTGTAGAGACAAGGGCTCACCAAGTTGCCCAGGCTGGTCTCAAACCCTCAGGGTCAGACAATCCTCTCTCCTCGGCCTCCCAAAGTGCTGGGATTTCAGGCTGAACCACTGCACCCGGCCAAGATCTTAACTTTTAACTTCAGAGTACTGACCCTGTTCCTTTGAAATCTATGTTACCCGAATGGCTATTCTCAGCTTTTCACTTGAATAAACTTTTAAACTGGTTTCTGATCCTTTCAGTTACTTTAGGTTGACAGGTTGCTGTAACAAAGCAGCACAAAGTAGGTGGCGTAAAACAACTCTAAAGTATTCTCTCAGTTTTCTGGAGGCCAGAAGTCAGAAGCCAAGGAGCTATAAAGGCCAGGCTCCCTCTGAAGGCCCTAGGGGAAGATCTTCCTTGTTCCTTCAGGCTTCTGGTGGTTACTGTAGCCCTCGGTGCTCCTGGTTTGTGGTTACACCACTCCCATCACCGTCTCCACTGTCCATGGGACAGGCTGTAGCTGACCCAAAATGGACCCTTGGCATTGATGCCAAATGGGGTGAAGCGCATTGCTCCATGAGTTCTTTGATTCCATCACAGAAAAGAATTTCAGAGCGAGTCCAAAGTATAGTTTAAGACAGAATTTATTAGAAAGAGACATGCTCAAGAAAGATCTTATGGGTCCCTTAAGAGAGGGCACTTGCTTGCCTTTGATGAGAAGCCTGATATGGGGGGCACACCTCACCAGCAAGGGTACTTGCATAATGAACATTTGTATACCTAACCCTGAATTGTGCCCCACATCTTTAAAATAAAAAAATAAAATAAAATATAAAGAAAAAAAGAAGCTTGATATAATTTTGCAACAATGATTAAGCAAGCCACGAGCTAAGAGGGACGGGCTGCAGGTATCTGGTCATGAGTTTTGGTTACCATCTCTCCATCTTCTATGAGCTGAGAGGTGTGGGCTTGCAGGTGTCTGGTCACGAGTTTTAATTTCCATCTTTCAGCTTTCTAAGGTCACAAGAACCTTCTAAATAATGAAAGTTATGACCTAACTAGATTTGGGCTTTTTTAGAACATCATTTCTGTGTTTTGGGTAGCTCCTTATTGTTTCTGTAATTCACTGCACTGGAAGATCTACACTCCAGCCTACAAGGTGATCATGTCTGGTGTGCTAGTTGGTCGGGTGAAGGTTGTGTACCAATAAGAAAGCTATCTGAACGCTTACCTTGTTTTAATTTAGATCTGCCTATAAGAAACTATCTATCTATGTCTAACCTGTGCTGAATAACCTGCTTCAACATGAACTAAAATTAAACCTTGTCTGTGGAAAGTCATGCAGACTCGGGGGCCACCTGCACCTCAGCACAATGCAGTCTGTTCTGTGTGATGCTAAATGTGACACTACACCAGAAAGCAGCAGACACATGCCTCAAGTGTCTACGGCGGGCATGGATGATATCCAGGTCCACTCAGACAGCAACAGGAGGACGAAGTACACAGCTGAGGAGTGCTATGACCAAGGACAGGTTTGCTTTGTAATATTTTTGAAACCATTTGATTTCCCCCACCAGCCTTCTCCTTTTATATTATTTTATTTTCTCATTGTCAATTACAATGTTAAGAATTAGAATGTGAGCTGTAGGTTGGGGCTCTCTAGTACAAAGCAGAGACCATTTGACTTTTGGGGACTTTCAGAAGCCGCCTGGATGTCCCCTTCCCTTGCCCCACCTGACAGAAATCCCTCACCCTTTCAGTTCCCAGCTCTAGAGTGAAATCTGCTGCTGGTACTGTGTGTCATCTTCGCTTGGGACCTGGCTGGAGACCAAAAAACCCTGCACTAGAGAAGACTGCAAATCTGTCTGAATTTACATATAGATTTCCCAGGGCAGGTAAGTTCCTAGCTTTTTCCTGATGACAGTGAGGTTGTTCTTGATTTTTCTGATTATCCAGAGGCTGGGTTGATTATACAGGTTTTTGCAGAGTCGATTTCTGGGCTCTGGGGTGGGGATGGGGGGTAGGGTGGGCAGGTAGGGTGGAAATTTAACCATGGAAGTTGCTGAATTTGGGGGTGGGGGCATGGTACTCAGATGCACTTATTGGGGATTCCTTTCAGAAGTCGGTGTCGTTGACAAAATATTCTTTTACTTTTCTTTTTGAAGGTAGAGTCTCTCTCTATTGTCCAGGCTGGAGTATAGCGGTGCAATCATAGTTCACTGCAGCCTCGAATCCCTGGGCTTGGGCAACCTTCCTAATTCAGCCTCCTGAGTAGCTGGACTACAGGTGCACACTGCTACCCCCAGCTGAAGTTTTTATTTTTTGTAAAGACAGGATCTTACTATGTTGCCCAGGATAGCAACTCCTGGCCTCAAGGGATCCTCCTACCACAGCCTCCCATAGCACTGGGATTACAGGCATAAGCCATCACACCTGGCCAAAATATTCTTTTTTTTTTTGAGTTGGAGTCTCACTCTGTCACCCAGACTGGAGTGCAGT
>NW_007087004.1:82054-95458 GCF_000164805.1 Carlito syrichta
ATTCGATTTATTGTAGAGATGAGGTCTCGCCAAGTTGCCCAGGTGGGTCTCGAACCCGTGGGCTCAGGCAATTCACTCAACTCGGCCTCCCAAAGAGCGGGATTACAGGCTGAGCCACCGAGCCCGGCCCAAAATATTCTTATAAGGAGCAGGGAAGAAAGCAAACTTCCAATGCCTTCCCTTCAGAACCACTGACTTGTAAGATAAGCTTCCTCTGCCCCTCCTCCCTTTAATTTCCTTCCTACCTCCTCCAGTTAATTTGCATTCCTTTTCTGAGACTGGGCTGGTCAGCTTAATGAGCCTCCCTGACTTGCCATCAGATAGATGGTGTACCATTAACTGCCTGTTTAACAACCATATTTCTTCGTCTCGATGAGGGCTCAATATCTTGCACATGAAATATTGCTTGGAGAGCCCCTAGTCCTAGACTTGAAGTATCAAGCAATTACTCAGCAGTGATTCCGGAGTGGTGGCAGCTTGGTGACAGCTGCCTCTTCTGTCTCCTCTTGCTGCGATTGGAAGCGGGCAGGCCTCCATTTTACCAAAGATTGATGTCTTCTTTCCAGGGCATTTTAGCTCCTTGCAGAGCTCCCCACCTCCAGCGTCCTTTTTCCATTCTGCAGTCTAGAGTTGTGGGTCTAGAGGCTCTGGAGGCTCACAGGTCTGCAGGTTGAACCCTTGCCGGAGGCAGGTGGCTCACCTGACCAGACCATGATGCTGACCTACGCCATTCACAGTTTTGATTCCCATGATGCTAAGCTACCGTTGGAAAAAAAATACAGAGTCAGGCACAGGGTGTTTATGCTTTGAAGCTGCCTTTCAAATCACACTCCCCCAGATCCCGAACTGTTAGATTAAGTAGGCCCTTCTCTGACTCCAATGCAGATCTCCCCAAATCTGCCCCGGAGGCCACTCAGCCCTGTGTCCTTCTGTCAAATTCAGCTTCCCTCTCCTTTGCTGATCCGGCCCCTCCCACCAGCCTCGTCTCTATAAGGGCCCTTTGATTCATGTCTGGGTCTCTGTTCAACCAGGTGAACACAGGTGAATGGAAGGAGACATGGCAGACCAGGTGGACCCAGAATTTTCTCTTCCGTCTTTCAAGCACAAGGATGAACAGAACCCCAAAACAAATTCTGTTTTTAAAATTTTATTTATTATTTATTTATTTATTTATTTGAGTTGGAGTTTCGCTCTGTTACCCAGACTGGAGTGCAGTGGCCGCTCCCGGCCACCGCTGCCTCGACCTGCTGGGCTCCGGCGATCCTTCCACCTCAGCCTTCCAAGTAACCGGAATTACAGGCATGCGCTACCACGTCCGGCTGATTTTTTGATTTATTGTAAAGATGAGGTCTCGCTGCTCAGGCGGGTCTTGAACCTGCAGGCTCAGGCAATCCACTCACCTCAGCCTCCCAAAGTGCTGGGATTACAGGCTGAGCCACCGAGCCTGGCCCAAAACAAATTCTAAAATGATTATTTTCACACTCAAGAGAAGGAAAGGGAAATCCTCAGGATGGGAAATAAGAGAGTTATAGGCCAAAGCAGGACAGCAGAGACTGACACCTGACAGTCCTCAAGTTTTGAGTTGGGGACTGAGGTTCTAATGTGGGGAGAGGAGGTGACATTTGGGGATCACTCGGGGTGATGTGGCTGGAATGCAGGTCCAGTTTAAAGCCTGGAGCTGGCCAGGCTCGGTGGCTCAGCCTATCATCCCAGCACTTTGGGAGGCCAAGGCGAATGAATTGCCTGAGCCTGCGGGTTCGAGACCCGCCCAGGCAACTTGGCGAGACTTTGTCTCTACAATAAATCAAAAATTAGCCTGGCGTGGTAGCGCGCGCCTGTAGTTCTGGCTACCTGGAAGGCTGAGGTGGAAGGATCGCCGGAGCCCAGCAGGTCAAGGCTGAGGTGGCCAGGAATGTGCCACTGTACTCTAGTCTGGGCAATAGAGTAAGACTTCAATTAAAAAAAAAAAAACCTGGAGCTACAGATTGCTGTCCCAACAGTGCTGCAAAAAGGGCTAGAAAAACTCCACTATTGGACCAGGGACTCAGGGACTTAAATAGAAAAAAAAAAGGCCAGCTGTCAGAAATCAAATCCCAAGCCTATGCCAAAAATGGGGGTGGAGTGTGACTTTATACTACTTGTGAGGTTCAGGAAGTCTGAGTCATGAAAATAACATAAAACTGGTCCAGAACCATTCATACACCTGAGCCTTGGCAGAAGCAAATATGAAAGTGCTCTAAGGAACAATTTTACAACCTGGAGCATACTGAACTCCCACAGGACAGGGGTAAACATTTTTAATATAAGCCCTCCCATAAATAGGACAAAACATGTACATCAATAAACCACCTTGAAAGAGAGACATTAGAAGTAACAAAAGGAGAAGTCGCTTCCCAATAATGGAATTTTTTTTCTTTCCAAATGTGATAAGGCAGGAGATAACTGAAATTAATAGAACATCTGAATATGCCTTTGAAGTGTGTTTAAAATGATGTGGGAAGTAAAAGAAGAATGGGAGTCATAAAGAAGGAATAGGACACTTTGAAAAGAGAGAAAGCAGACCTAAAAAATTATCAAATAGACGTCAAAGTAAAAAATATCTTCAGTGGAATTATAAATTAAATGTATGTGATAAATAACAAGAGTTAAGAACACTGAAGAGAGAACTGAAGAAATAGAAGAGGAATAGAAAGAAATCATTCAAAATGCAGCACAGAGATATAAAGAGATGAAAAATAATAAAACATAAAAGCCTGATAAAGAAAGGCAGAAGGTAGAATGAGCAAGTTAAACATACATTTTGTAGAGTTAGAGGGAACAAAGACAGAGGGGAGAGGCAAATTCAAAATGCAAAATGACAGGATTTTTCTGTAACTGAAAGAATGAGTCATCAGAGTGCTGTATCACAGTATCCAAAGAGGATAAAGAAATACACATCTAGATATACTGTGGAGGAACCAAACAACATCAGAGACAGAGGGATTGTCAAAGAAACCAAAGAGATAAGGCAATCTACCCAGAATTCTCAGCATCACCAATCAATGACAGAAGACAATGCTCCAATATCTTCAAAGTACCAATGGAATGTATGCTAACCTAGGATTATATGCCCAGCTAAACTATCACTCAAAAGTGAGGGTTATAATGGGGACATTTTCAGACAAAGACAGAGTTTACTATTCATGAATCCTCTCTGAGCTATTAAGAGGTTTGCATCAGTTGGAGTGAAAATTAAATGCAGAAGGATTTAAATGATAGTCAACCTAGTAAGCATTGCTATAAATAATCGCTATTAATAATGATAATGACAATGAATCTGAAAGGTTAAAAACAAAGTAAAATGAAAAGGCCAGTCAGCACTAATATGCAAAATGAGAGGAAGAAATTAAAGAAAAGCCGGATAAGTTAATAGAGGCTGGGCACCACAGTGACTCATGCCTTTAATCCCAGCACTTTGGGAGGCCAAGGTGGGAGGATTGCTTGAGTATAGGAGTTATAAACCAGACCGGGAAACATAGCAAGATATCACCTCTACAAAGAACATTAAAAATTAGATGAGTGTGGTGGTGTGCACCTGTAGTCCCAGGTGCTCAGGAAGCTGAGGAAGAAGGATCACTTGAGCCCAGTAGGTTGAGACTGTGATGAGACATGATCGTGTCACTGTACTTTAGCCTGGGTCACAAAGGGAGACTCTGACTAAAAAAAAAAAAAAAAAAAAGATATATATCCAGGCATGCCAGTTAAGTCCAAATATATCAGTAATTACAATAATAGTAAATGTATTAAGCTTGCCTATTAATTGACAGAGGTTGGTTGAATTTTTTATTTTTATTTTTTTTATCTTCCCGTCTCAGTCTCCCAAGTAGCTAGGACTACAAGCATGTGCTGCCATGCCTGGCTAATTTTTTAATTTTTTTTTTTGTAGAGACAAGTTCTCTCAGGCTGGTCTCAAACTCCTGGGCTCAAGTGATCCTCCTGCCTCGGCCTCCTAAAGTGCTGGAATTACAGGCATGAGCCACCATACCTGGCCCTGATTATTTAAAAATCAGTTTATACAAAAATTTTAAGATACAACTAAACCCAAACAACACAGCAAGGTTGAAAATAAATAAAATTTGAAAAAACAATATATAAAGTAAAGCCGGCATAGCAATATTAACACTAGACAAAGGAGTCATTAAACAAAAAGCAAGTCTTTATTCAATAATGAAAGAAATAATTATTCAAGAAAATTTATGAATCCTGAGTCTCTGATTATCTAACTACTTGGTCTCAACTACAGACAGCAAAACTGAAAGAGAAACCAACAATTTATAATTCCATAGTGGAACATTTTAGCATATCTTCGTCTAAAATCATAGCTTAAATTAGTAAGAATATAGAAGATTTGAACCATACAATTAACAAGCTCAATCTACACATACACAGGAACTAAATATTCTTTTCAAACATACTGACACTTAAAACTTAATCAGATATTAGGCTACAAAGAAAACTTTTAATAAATACTAGAGAATTGATGTCATACTGATTACCTCCTCTGACACTAATAAAATGAGAAATCCCAGATATTTGGAAGCTAAAAAGTATGCTTCTCAATAATTCAAAAGATAAATTATAATAAAAGTATCAAATATTTAGAACTAAATGACTGTGAAAGAACTACTTACCCAAACATGGGATATCACTAAAGCAGTAATAAGAATAATTTAATACACTCATTAGCAAGTAATAGTGAAAATTAATAAAGTACGCACTCAGCAAAAGAAGTGAGAAAAAAATTTTTTTTTAAAAATCCAATTAGAATGGAAGAAAGACAATCATAAGGATAAAGATAGAAATTAATGAAAAAGAAAGAACACAAAATAAAGAATCAACAAATGTAAAGTTGACTCTTCAAGAAGACAAAGTAGATACAGTTTGGAAATGAAGATCATTAAAAAGGGAAATCATAAATAAATATATCAGGAATACAAAGTAAGACACAAATATATAGCAGAATTCTTTAGAAAATAGAAAAAGAGAACTATGAACAATTTTATTTATTTATTTATTTATTTTGAGTTGGAGTCTCACTCTGTCACCCAGGCTAGAGTGCAGTGGCCGCTCCCAGCCTCAACCTGCTGGGCTCCAGCGATCCTTCCGCCTCAGCCTTCCAAGTAGCCGGAATTACAGGCACGCGCTACCATGCCCGGCTGATGTTTTTGATTTATTATAGAGATGAAGTCTCGCTGCCCAGGCGGGTCTCGAACCCACGGGCTCAGGCAATCCACTCACCTCAGCTTCCCAAAGGCGCGGGATTACAGGCTGTGCCAAATTAAAACAGATGAACTAGACAAATGCATAGACAAAAGGAAATTATCAAAAACTGTCTCAAAAAGTAATAGAAAACATGCAAACAATAAGAACATTAAATTAATGGTCACAAATTTACTTGCAAAAAAGGCACCAAGTCAAACAGTACTATAATTACAGAAAAGTCTCACCCAATATTCAAGGAGCACATAACCCTTATCAAATACAAATTGTCCCATAAAAGTTTCTTAGGGTGAGAGCACGTAGAGGGACTTCCAAACTCCTTTTGTAAGGTTGGCATGACTTTCATGCCAAAAACAGGCAAGAATGATACCTACAAAAAAAATATAAATACAGATGCACAAGTTCTAAACCAAAATTAGCAAGTCAAATCAAGCAATCCATATATAAATATTTCATCATGAACACAAAGACTTTAACTCAGGAATATAAAGATAGTTTAACACTAAAATGTATCTAAAGTAATTCACCACATTAAAACATTAGAGGAGAAAGTTCACATGATCTTCAATAAAATGTAATACCCCCTTGTGATTAAAAAAAAAATCAGCAAACAAAAAAGGAATACAAATTTTCTTGAACCAATAAGAAACATTTACCAAAACACTACCAAAAAAGCATCAAGATATACCCTCCAACTATTATATATATTTTAAAGACAGCTCAGTGTAGAATCTGAAACCAATCAATAAACTTTCTGTACTCATTCACATTAAAAAACAAACACCAAACTTAATGGGAAGACATTAAAATAAGACATTAGAGTTATTTTCTTTAGAGTCAAGGGCAAAATAAATATATCTGCTACGTCATTGTGATTCAATATTTTACTGGGAATCTTCAGCTGACATAATAAACAACAATAACCAAAAAAAAAAATACTTAGGATAAATATTTGGCTGCATTTAGTTGATATCAGTGCAAATTTATACTGACTTGAACACAATGGGTATTTCTTTCTCACATGAGTACCCAGGACTTGCGACTGAACTCCATGTGGTTGTCCAAAGACCTAGACTCCACTTGTCTTATTATTTTTACCATTCCTAGAGTGCTGCTCTCATTCCATGATCCACCATGGCCTGTACTTTGCCCCGTCCCTAGCAGTGGAGTGGAGGAAGTGAAGAATAATCTACCCCTCCCTTTAAGGACACATTCTAAGAGTTGCACGCAACACTCACCCTCACCCCATTGACGGTACATCAGTTCTGTGGCCATCTTAGCCACGGGGGAATGGGAGAATATAGTTTTTATCCTAGACAGTTGTCTACCTAAAAATAGAAATTTCTATTTGTGGTATAATTAAAAAAAAAAAATTGGGCTGAGCACAGTAGCTCATTCCTGTAATCCCAGGAATTTGGGAGGCTGAGGCAAGAGGACAGCTTGAGGTTAGGAGTCTGAGCTCAGACTGGACAATGTAGAACGACCCTGTCTCTACAATCAAACAAGAGCACAGAGCTCCTAAAATCCTTAGAATTTCCTGAGTGATAGGAGTATATTTTGTTAATCATATAAGCTCTGTTGGCCACACCTAGCTTATGCTAATAACATAATTTCTGGTGGGTCTCTTAGATGGCTTTAGGATGGATGCTGGTCACTAGAAAGACCAAGCACATGATTAGGGGGTTGGACTTTTCAGCCCCATACTCTACTTTCGGGGCAAGAAGAGGAGGCTTGAGACTGAGTGTGGCCACCAGGGGCCAATGATTTAATCAACTGTGCTTACATGATGAAACTTTGATTCAAACTCTTAAATAGCATGGCTCATGGACCTTCTTGGTTGGTGGATACATCAAAGTGCTGGGAGGGTAGCAAACCCAGAGAGGTCATAGAAGCTCTGCTCTCTTCTCCCCCTCAAACCCTGCACCGTGCATCTCTTTCCTTTGGCTGTTCCTGAATTGTATCCTTTATAATAAAGCTGTAATCATAGGTATGACGCTTTCTTCAATCCTGAGCCATTCTGGAGAATTATTGAACTCTGGGGCAGAAGTGGTCATGGGAACCTCCAGGGGAGTAGTTAGCAGGCAGAAGCACAGACAGGCTGAGATCATTTGCAGCTGGTGTCTTGTAGGGGCACTCTTGGAGACCTGTTCTCAAGCAAATGGGCTCACTTCTAGTCATGCCTAGAAGCCAATACTATGGCACTGGCTTTTGCAAAAAGAAAGGCTTTTATGGCAAGCTAGCCAGTGAGGAGACAGAAAATGCAGTTTGAATCTGTCTCCTCAGTTTAGGGCCTGCGGCATGTTTTAAGGGGTTGGAGGGAAAGGGAAAGGATTTAGAAATTCTGGCTTTGCAAGGTCCAACTGGAGGGCTTCAAATTTGACCATTTGTGGTAGTGTCTGTTGAGGCAGATTTCAGCTTTGGATCTTCCAGGCCAATGAACTTCTCACTTTTAAAAGGGTTCTGGTGTTCAGGTTCTGGTTATGTTCAGGTCTTCATGGTTTCATGGGGAGGAATTGGTTCCAGGTATTGTTAGAAGTCAAACCTTTTCTTATTGTGCATGCCTGAGTTACACAGCTTGCAGTTTGGCTCTGTTACACCTACACGATAACTTGACATTCTATTATCAACAGAGTAGGCCCAGTTTGGGCAGGTCCTGCAGTTGCAGGACTGGACCATTAACTTGTGGGATCTGTTCTAAGTCCATGTAGTTAGTGTCAAAATTGAACTGAATTGTTGGACATTGTAATGAACTGAGTGCTTGTGTACCCCTCCCCCATCTCATGTTGAAATCCTAACCCCCAAAGTGATGATATTAGGAGGAGGAGCACTGGAGATGTGATTAGGTCAAGGCCAGAACCCACATGAATGGGATTAGTGCCTTTAAATCTAAGAGAAATCTCTCATCTCCTCTACCTTGTGAGAACACAGCAAGAAGGTGCCATCTATGAACCAAGAAGTGAGCCCTCACTGGACATTGAATCTGTTGGAGCCTTGATCTTGGACTTCACCGCCACCAGAACTATGAGAAATAAGCTTCTGTTGTTCATAAGCCATGCAGTCTATGGTATCTTGTTATAGAAGTCTGATTAGACTAAGATGGAGACCCAGTTGATGTTGGAGAATCAAATAATTGGTTGGTGGTGAAACAACATATTTGTTGGAAAAGACACTCCATGTTTGTCAGAGAAAAGATAATATATTTTGTGTCAAAAAACACCACAGACTATTCTGGTAGAAAGAGGGGAGAAAAGAGTATAAGGAACAACAAAGAACCTCTACCATGTGAGCTAGAGAGAACTAAAATGAAAGGGGGGAAAAGTTGCTCTTCAAAGCCAAAAAGAATTTACAAACTATTAATCAAATAAGAGATCAGCAAGATTACTGAATATAAGAATACTATACAAAAATCAATAGTGTTTCTCTATATCAGCAGCCATGAGTTAGAAAGAAAAATTAAAAAGAAAGAAAATTTAACTCATCATGGTCACAATATTATGAGATACATGAGAATAAATTTAGTAAAAGAACTGTCATATTGTAAAGTATTTATCATTGTTATGTATTTATTTTTTATTTTTTTAGAGATGAGTTCTTGCCAAGTTGCCCAGGCTGGTCTCAAACCCGCGGGCTCAGGCAATCCTCTCACCTCTGCCTCCCAAAGTGCTGGGAATACAGGCACGAGCACCCAACACAAAGTATATTTTAAAAAATTTTCTAAATAAATGGAAGCATATAGCATGTTTATACTTGAGAAGAATCTATATCCTAAAGATGTCAATGCTTCCCAAATTAATCTCTGAATTCAATGTGCTTTTGCTCAAAATTCCTTAAATGCACATAGAGGTGTAGAAAGCCAGACAGGCATGATGGTTCATGCCTGTAATCCTAGCTCTTTGGGAGACTGAGATGAGAGGATTCCTTTAACCTAGAAGTTCAAGACCAGCTTGGGCAACATAGTAAGACCTCATCCTTACAAAAATTAAAAAAAAAAAAGACGGGCACGTGCCTGTAGTCTCAGTTACTAGGGAGGCTGAGGCAGGAGGATCACCTGAGTACAATAGGTTGAGACTGTAGTAAGCTGTGACCATGCCATTGCCCTCCATCCTAAGTGACAGAGTGAGACCTTGAGTGAAAGAAAGAAAAGAAAGAAAGAAAGAAAGAAAGAAAGAAAGAAAGAAAGAAAGAAAGAAAGAAAGAAGAGATGTAGCAGGTCCAAAATTGCCAGAACAATTTTGAAAAAGATTAATGAGAGTTTCTCTTACAGATGTAAATACTATAAAGCTATATGTAGTAGTAAAAAAGTGTGCTTTGGACCTAAGACAAATAGATCATGGAATAATGTATGGAAACCAGGAGCAGATGATGAGTTTGTGAAAACTTGGTACATGACAGAGGTATCAGTACAAATCAATGGAGAAAGAATGAATCATACACTAAGTGGTGTTAGGATACCTGGCTATTCAGATGGGAAAAAATAAAATTAGTATTTACCTTAACTATGCATGAAAATATGTTCTAGGAGAATCAAAGACCTAGATATGGAAAATCAAAACGTTAAAAAGCATTTAAAATATTTTTGGAAAAAAAATATAAGGGAGGACAGAGAAGGGTTTCTTAAGATCCCAAAAGCAAACATTATACAGAATAAGATAAATGTGTTTGACTATGATAATATTTAAAACTTCTAAACCAGGGGGATTAAGATGGTTGACATGAGGCAGCTAGAGTGAATTTCTCCTACAGAGTAAGCCAAGATAGAGTTTCTTCAGCACCCAGAGAGGAACAGATCCAGCAGCATGCCCCATGAGTCTCCAAAGGAGAAATAATAACTACCTAGAGCAAAGAAGAAGAAAAAATCCTGGGCTGGAACTGGCCAGACTCCTTCCTACACCACCACAGTCTTCCACAGCCTCTGGACACAGTGGGGAAGGTGAACGACAGGAATTTGGGAGTTCTGTGCTCCTGCTTGCAGGGCTTCCTGGGCCTTGTGGGACACCTGCGCCTCAGGGGAAACTGCCTTGCCCACAGCCATGCTTTGCCATGGAGTGGTTCAGGAAAAAAGCCTTGAGCAGCACCAGCTGCCATTTCCCAGGAACTCAGCCTTTGCAGGGTGGAGAAGCTACTTTCTAGCCAGCTTGGGAGAAAATGGGTACCAAGGGCAAAATCTGCAGCTATAAGACAGTTCCTGGCTGGGTAGGTTGCCTGAGAACCTCTGAGGCCCTGAGACTGGCCGCACCTTGACATTCAGATCACAGGTTGCCTGAGGCCAAGCGATTTCTCACTCCCCTTGTGTACCCTCCTGTGCCTGCTCTGCACAACAACATTATCCCAGGGACCTAGGACTCCCACTGGGGCAGTTAAGAGTGTGCACTTTGGGGGTGTTTCATCTCCTTTCCCTTGCAATACTCCAGAAAGCTCAAAAAGACAGAAAACTTGGGAAATCCCCAGAACCCCACCAGCAACCAGGGTGGCTGGGCACTTCCTTGGAACAGCACTCGCCAAGGAGAAGCCCTGAAGCCACCATGGTAGCAGTCTTTCTCCTACAAGCACCACCTCCTGGCCAGATGTCAACAGTACAGCCAACCACTTCAGATACAATACCTCAGTTCTGCGGGAGACCAGATTCTAAGCATCAGCTATCAACACTCTTCAAGTCACCCAGTCACTCAGGATGCCATGAACCAGTGCAGGCACACAGCACAGGGATGTCACATCTAGAAATTGAGAAATTCACCACACCAAGGCTATATATAACCAAGAGAACCTTACAGTGGATCAGCCCCCTGTCAGCTTCAAATAATAAGAAATCATCTACCCCAATGAGAAGGAGCCAGAAAAATAATTCTGGCAATATGAAAAAACAGAGTTCTCCAAACACCCCCCAAAAAAACACACTTCAGCAACAAATCCTAACTAAAATGAAATTGTGGAAATTTCAGACATTGAATTCAAATAGTTGATGATAAAATTTGTCAATGCCCTTCAGGAGAAAGTTAAAAACCAACACAAATAAATAAATAAATCTATTCAGGACGCAGATGAAAAATTCTCCAGAGATATAGATACCAAAAAAAAAGAAAAGAAAAAAAGATAACAATTCTGGAAATGAAAGTAGCATTTAGGAAAGTACAAAATGCAGTGGAAAGTTTTAACAGTAGACTAGAATAACAAGTAGAAAGGATCTCAGAACTTGAAGACAAGGCTTTTGAATGAACACAATCAGACAACAACAAAGAAAAAAATAATCAAGAGAATGGGACAAAGACTCCAAGAAAGGCAGGATTATGTAAAACATCCAAATTTAAGAATAATAGGTGTTCCTGAGAAAGAAGAGAAAGCAACAGGTTTGGAAAGCCTATTTGAAGGAATAATGGAGGAAAACTTCCATGGCCTTGCCACAGATCTAAACATCCAGGTACAAGAAGCCTTAAGAACTCCCAGAAGAGTCGTTGCAAAAAGGTCATCCCCAAGGCATATAATCATCCAGCTATGTAAAGTTAATGAGAAGAAAAGAATTTAAGAGAAGGGAGACAAAATCATCAAATAACTTACAAAGGTAAACGTATCAGGCTAACAGCAGGCTTCTTGGAAGAAATCCTACAAGCCAGAAGGAATTGGGACTGCATCTTCAATTTCCTCAAACAGAATGACAGTCAGCCAAGGATTCTGTATCCTTCAAAACTAAGTTTCATAAATGAAGAAGAAATGAAGTCCCTCATAGATAAGCAAATGTTGAGGGAATTTGTCACAAGACCGGCTCTACAAGAAATATTCAAAAGAGTTCTAAATATTGAAACAAAAGGACAAAATATACCAGTAGCAAAATGCTAGAAATCATAAAATCCACAGGCTTTATGGAACACCAACACAATAGAGAAGATAAATAAACAAAGCAACCAGATAACAACGTGTTTTATGAATAAAATAGTACCTTACAAATCATTATTAACTCTGAATGCAAATGGTCTCAATGGCAGAATGGATTTTTAAAAAACACAACCCAAATATCTGCAGCCTTCAAGAGACTCACTTAACTCACAAAGCCTCCTATAGACTCAAGGTAAAGGGGTGGGGAAAAAATATTCCATGCAAAGGGAAACCCAAAATGAGCAGGAGTAGCCATTCTCATATCAGATAAAACAGACTTTAAATTAGCAACAGTATAAAAAGGCAAGGATGGTTATTATATAATGATAAAAGGATCAATCCAACGAGAAGACATAACAATTTAAAATATATATGTGCCTAACACCAGAGCCACAAGCTTTATAAAACAAATTCTACTAGACCTAAAGAAAAAAAAAAGGTAGACAGCAATACAATAACAGTGGGAGACTTCAACCTGCCACTAACAGCAATAGACAGATCATCAAGGCAGAAAGGCAACAAAGAAACATTGGAGTTAAACAGGACCCTAGAGGAAATGGAACTAACAGACATCTACAGAACATTTCGTCCCCAAACTACAGAATACTCATTTTTCTTATCAGCATTTGGAGCAGTCTCCAAGATAGACCATAAAACAGGCCACAAATCAAGTCTCAATAAATTTTTTAAAAACTGAAATCATGGCAATTTTTAAAATTCCTTGAAATAAGTGACAACAATGAAACAAGCTATCAAAACTTCTGGGACACAGCCAAATCTGTGCTCGGAGGAAAATTTATAACACTTAAGGCCTACATTAATAAGACTGAATGATCACATATTGACAACCTAACCTTAAGGAACTAGACAAACACAAACAAACCAAACTCAAAGTTAGCAGAAGAAATGAAAGAATGAAGATCAGAGCAGAGTTAAATGAAACTGAAGTTTTAAAAAAATATAAAGGATCGCCAGGCTCGGTGGCTTAACCTGTAATCCTGCCCCTTGGGAGGCTGAGGTGAGTGGATTGCCTGAGCCCGCGGGTTCGAGACTCACCTGGGCAACTTGGTGAGACCTCATCTGTACAATAGATTAAAAAATTAGCCAGGCATGGTAGTGCACGCCTGTAATTCCAGCTACTTGGAAGGCTGAGGCGGAAGGATCGCCAGAGCCCCAGCAAGTTGAGGCTGCAGTGGCCGGGAGCGGCCACTGCACTCCAGTCTGGGCAACAGAATGAGACTCCAAGTCAAAAAAAAAAAAAAAAAAAAAAGACGGGCA
>NW_007087004.1:95478-99969 GCF_000164805.1 Carlito syrichta
TATATATATATATATATATACACACACACACACACACACACACATACACACACACACACATATATATATATAAAGGATCAATGAAACAAAAAGTTGGTTCTTTGAAAAGATAAACAAAATTGATAGACCACTAGCTATTAACTAAGAAACAAAGAGAAGACTCAAATTAGCTCACTCAGAAGTGAAAAAAGAGACATGATATGATGATTCAACTGATATGATGGAAATTCAAAAGATCATCTGAGACTACTATGAATATCTCTATGCAAGCAAACTAGACAATTTAGAGAACATGGATACATTCTTGGGAATATACAGGCTGCGTCAACTTTGTTTGGTTCTTTTTTTTTTTTTTTTTTGAGTCAGAGTTTCACTCTGTTGCCCAGGCTGGAGTGCAGTAGCACACTCACAGCCAACTCAGCATCGACTCACTGGATTCAGGCAATCCTTCTGCCTAACCTTCCAAGTAGCCAGAACTGCAGGTGTACACTACCATGCCTGGCTAATTTTTTGATATATTGTAGAGATGAAGTCTCACCAAGTTGCCCAGGCTGGTCTCGAAACCCTGGGTTTGTGCAATCTTCTCACCTTGTCCTCCCAAATTGCTGGGATTACAGCCCCCAAGTTTGAATCAGAAATAAACAGAAACCCTGAACAGACCAATAACAAGTAGCAAGATAAACAGTAATTTTAGCAAAAACATGGAACCAACCATGCTGCCCATCAAAACCGACTGGATTAAAAAAATGTGGTACATATACACAATGGAATATTACGCAGCCATGAAGAAGGACAGACATATGGACTTTGCAGCAACTTGGATGGATTTAGAGTCTATCATACTCAGTAATCTATCACTGAAACAAAGAACAGAGTATCACATAGTCTCATTCATAAGTGGACCCTTAACATTTATCATAACACCGTTAGAAAGGGATTGGCAGTAGCGGGATACTGCCAGGGTTGGGGGATGGGACACAACATCAGTAAGAGTACCTGATTTGAAACCAAGCAAAGTGGGGACCAAAGGGTGGCCCAAACTGCACCTGTACGATGACCACTTGTATACCTAATCCTGAATTGTACCCCATATCGTTAAAATTAAACAAAAGAAAACAAGTCAAAAAAACAAAAACAAAAAACCAACAGTAATTAGAAATCTCCCAACAACAACAAAAAAAAGTCCAGGACCTCATGGAACTCACATCTGAATTCTACCAGCCCTTCTTTGAAGGTCTGGTACCATTTTTACTGAACCAACCACAATTCCACAAGATTGAAGAGGAGGAAGTCCTCTCTAACTCATTCTACAAGGCCAGTATCACTCTGATATCAAAGCCATGAAAACACAACAAAAAAAGAAAACTACAGTCCAATATTTCTTATGAATATAGATGCAAAAATCCTCAACAAAATATTAGCAAGCTGAATTCAGCAGCACATTAAAAAACAATAATAATACTATACCAAAACCCAAGTGGGTTTTATCCCAGGAATGCAAGGGTGGTTCAACATACCCAAGTCAATAAGCGTGATCTACTACATACACAGAATTAAAAACAAATTATATGATCATTTCAATAGACAGAGAAAAAGCTTTTGATAAAATCTAGCATCCCTTAATGATAAAAAGTCTCAGAAAAAGAGGTATAAAGAAAACATTCCTCAAAATTATAAAAGCTATATATGACAAACCCACAACCAAGTCATCCTGAACAGAGAAAAGTTGAACACATTCTCCCTCAGAATTGGAACAAGGCAAAGATGTCCACTTTCACCACTACTATTCAACATAGTACTGGACATCCTAGCCAGAGCAATCAAGCAAGAAAAAGAAATAAAAGATATCCAGATTGGAAAAGAAGAAATCAAACTATCTCTGTACGCTGATGATTTGATCTTACACCTAAAGAACCCTAAAGACTCCTCCAAAAGACTCTTGAACTCGATAAACAAATTCAATAAAGTTTCAGGATGCAAAATTGACACACACAAACCAGTAGCACTGTTATACACTAATAGTGACTAAGCTGAGAATCACATCAAGAACTCAATACCATTTACAATATCAGCCAAAAAACTGAAATCCCTAGGAAGATATTTAACCAAGGTGGTGAAAGTTCTCTACAAGGAGAACTACAAAACTCTGATGATAGAAATTGCAGAGGCACAAACAAATGGAGAAACAGCCCATGCTCACAGATTGGAAGAATCAATATTATTAAGATGACTATATTACCAAAGTAATCTATAGATTCAATGCAATCCCTATGAAACTGACAACGTCATTTTTTACAGAATTAGAAAAAAATCCTAAAACTCATATGGAACCAAAAAAGAGCCAGAATAGTCAAAGAAAGACTAAACAAAAAGAACAATGCTGGAGGCATCACATTACCTAACTTCAAATTATACTACAAGGCTGTAGCAACCAAAACAGGCTGGGCATGGTGGCTCGGCCTGTAATCCCAGCACTTTGGGAGGCCAAGGCAAGAAGATTGCCTGAGTCCAGGGATTTGAGACCAGCCCGGGCAACTTGGTGAGACCTTGTCTCTATAACAAATCACAAAAAAGCTAACCAGGCATGGTGGCGTGTGTCTGTAGTTCCAGTTACTTGGAAGACTGAGGTGGAAGGATTGCCTAAGCCCAGCAGGTCAAGTGAGACTCCAAGTAAAAAACACAAAACAAAACACCATGGCACTGGTATAAGAGCATATACATAAGCCAAAGGAACAGAATAGGGAATCCAGAAATAAACCCAAATGCCTATAACCAACTGATCTTTGACAAAGCAGACAAAAACATGCACTGGGGAAAGGACACGCTATTCAACAAATGGTGCTGGAAAAATTGGATAGTTAGCTGCAAGAAAATGTAACTTGATCCCTATCTCTTCCCATATACAAAAATTAACCCAAGATGGATTAAAGACCTAAACATCATACCTGAAACTGTAAAAATCCTAGAAGAGAACCTAAGAAAAACTCTTATGGACATCGGCTTAGGCAAAGACTTTACGGCTAAAAATCCGGAAAGCAAAAACAACTAAAACAAAAATAAGTAAGTGGGACTTAATTATAACTAAAAAGCTTCTACACAGCAGAAGAAACAATCAGAGCAAACAGGCAATGGGAGAAGATTTCACAAACTATACATCTGACAAAGGACTAATATCCAGAATCTACAAAGAACTCAAACAAATCAGGAAATCTACCCTAAGGAACAGAGACTGTTGTATTACAAAGACACTTGCACCCACATGTGCATCAAAGCACAATTTACAATGGCAAAGATGTGGAATCAACCTAAACGTGTATCAACTGATCAGTGGATAATGAAAATGTGGTATATATACTCCACGGCATACTATGCAGCCATGAAAAAGAATGAAACAGAAAATCAATCACCTCATGTTTTCACTCATATGTGGGAGCTAAAAGGTCACAAAGATGGAAATAGTAGACACTGGAGACACCAATAAGGGGGAAGGAGAAGGGGGCTTAGAGTTCAAAAACAATCTACGGGGCAAAATGTTCACTATCTGCGGCATAGGCCACCTGAGACCAAATCTCCACCACTACACAATATATTCATGTAACGAATACGCATGTATATCCCTTGCATCTCAGATAAAACTTTTTATAAAATCTTCTAAGCCAGGCGGGTGGCTCACACTTCTAATCCCAGCACTTTGGGAAGCAGAGACGAAAGGATTACCTGAGCTCAGGGGTTTGAGACCAGCCTGAGCAACATGGCAAACCTCATCTCTACAATAAATTAAAAAGTTAGCCAGGCATGGTGGTGCATGCCTGTGGTTCCAGCTACTTGGAAGGCTGAGGCAGAAGGATCACCTGAGCCCAGCAGGTTGAGGCTATGGTGGCTGTGAGTGTGCCACTGCACTCCAGCCTGGGTGACAGAGTAAGACTCTGACTCAAACAAACAAACAAACCTTCTAAACCAAAAAGAACATAACAAGGTAAAAGGACAAGCTGGCCAGGCTCCAATAATCAATTATAAATTATCTTGAAACAAATTTTTTTAAATTAGGAATTATCAGCATTTGTCTCATGATTAATGAGGCTGAGAATTTCTTCATGTTTGTTGGCTGCTTGTATGTCTTTTTTTGCGAAGTGCTTGTTCATGTCCTTTGCTCACTGCTTAATGGGATTGTTTGGTTTTTTCTTTTTCTTTTTTTTTTCCTTTTACTTCATGTGAAATCCTTGTAGATTCTGGATGTTAAGCCTTAGATGCATCATTTGCAAGTATTTTCTCCCATTCTGCGGGTTGTCTCTTTAGTCTCCTGATGGTTTCTTTTGCTGTGCAAAATCTTTTCAGTTTGATGAGGTCCCACTTGTCTATCTAGTGGTGGGAGGAGGGTTGAGGGTGGGGAGCATGTGACAAGACAAATGGTACCAGATCCACTACCAGAGGAAGGAAATCCAGTTGGAAGCCCAAACTTCACCTGCATGCAGCTATCTATGTAGTGAATCC